>NW_007578494.1:236490-256018 GCF_000690725.1 Stegastes partitus
AAGACGTTTCTAAAAGGCTATGGTTGAGTGGCAGCACCATATATTTATCTATAAACACATATTGATGAATATTTATATCATATACTGGCAGGATGTGGAGTGTATTGAAAAGTTGGACCGAGGCCAATCAAACAAATCTTTTTCCAGCACATAAAGTTTATGCAGTTTAGCCCAACAGTATTACTCTAAGTCATGAGGGTAAATCATTGAATTATTCAGAGGCCAAAAAAAATCACATTAATCAAATGGTTTAGTTTGCTCATGATCCCCGTTGACTTTACAGTTTTGATACAAGTAAAATGTTTTTGCTATTTAATTACTCATCATTCAGTACCTAAGCCGTCAGTGTTAATATGCTGATGTTTAGCAAGTACGGAGATCACATTTTAATTTAAATCTGTGGCTGAATGTCATTGTTTTACAGGTATTTGGAAATAAAATGGAAAAATCTGAAAACTGTCAAGGTTAAAATATCAATGCCATCTGGGAACCATCAATGTTTGAACCAGACATACAACTATGTAAAGAGAGATTCACATTATTCAGTAAGAAATTCAATTTTTCCTCCAAAGCCACCAGCAGGTTAAAAAAATTATTAAAATCTGTAGGATTTGTCCTCTTGGGACCTCAAATATTTGTGTAATATCAATATAATAGTAATTCATCCTTCAGTAGATGAGGCATTTCACTCTGAAAAACAAACTTTTGCCTGTCAAGGGACAACTAAAGTGATAAGGATTCATCCTCTGGGGACCACCAATGTGTACGTAGAAATGTTATGCCAATTCATACTTAAGTTGTCATAAAATTTACTTTGAACCAGGACTTAGCCTTTCGAGGGATAGCCAAAGTAAGAAGGATTTATCATCTGGGGACCATACATGTTTATTCAAATGTTTTTGGGGCAGTTTATCTTCTGGCTGTCAAAATGTTTCATCTTTCAATCTGCTGGTGGCGCTACAACTAAGTCTAGGGATAGCAAACATAACTAGGCATCATTTAGTTGTCAAAATATTTTATTCTGTTCAAGAAACTTCAGCCTGTCAATAAATAGCCAAAGTGAGGAGGACTCATCCTCTGGAGACCATAAACAATTTCTTTGCAAATCGTCCTGTCGTGAAAATATTTCACTTTTTTTCACATGGAATAAAAAGTCTAGGGATAGCAAAGTTAAGTACAATATCTATGTATAATTTCTTTATCATTCATCCTTTAGTTGACGAGATATTTCACTCCGAACCTCAAAGTTCAGCCTCCCAAGGGATAGCCAAAGTAGGGTGGATTTATCCTGTGGGGACCATGAATGTCTGTTCACAAAAGTATTGCCAGTTCATCCTTTAGTTGCCAACATATTTCACTTTTTGTTCTGGTGGTGGCACTAAACGACAAATCACAGTTACTAGGATTTATCCTCTGGGGACAGCGAATATCTGTATATAATTTCTTGGAAATGCATCGATCATAATTTCAGTCTGGACCAAACCGTCGGACCTAATGGCTTCTATTCCTCGAGCTCTGCTGCTGCTAAAACACAGATGACAGTTTGCCAAGAGCCGACTGAGCTGTTTGAAAGCGTGACGAGTCGATCGCATCAGAAAGAAACTGTGTCAACGAGCAGAGATTAAGTGTTAATCTCTGCAAATTGACTATCTAAGGAGAAGGACGACTTCAGAGAGATCTTTCCGTTGCCGATACATTTGAAGTGAAGGGAAGAGGTTACTGTGAGTCATCGGCCTTGGATCGAAAATATAGTGATTGAATTAAACACTGTCTTTGTATTGTAAAGTTGCTCTGCTGCTCAGGAAGTATCTTCTCGCAGAACAAGGACTCTGGAAATCGAATTGCGACTCGTGAGATGCACTGTTATGAATTCTCACTTGTCCTGTTTGGGTTTTTACTCAGAAAGACTGTGAATATATATTTATAGCTTTAGATTGTCTAAAACTGTCACATGTATCATAAAAACTAAGCTTCTCTCAGAGTTTTGATGAACTTGTTTGTTGAAATTAACCTCAAATGTGTATTTATAGGCCACATTCGTGTCATTTTCTTCTTTAGAGTGTACATTTTCTGACACCGCAGCTTGTAGTTGGGCTTTTTTTGGGGGGTTCTGGAAATGCTGCATCACTAAACCATTCAAGCAGCGGATGTAATTTATCCAGGTTGAATTAACTACTGGCAGTCAAGCCTAATGAATCTGAGAACAGCACACAGTGACAGTTAAGGCCCGAGAAAGTAATGAAAATTGTCAGTTTCTACCCATCCAGAATAAGAGTTTTTAAACTGAAATGGGATCAGCAGCATTTCCAAAAGGGTCCTACGACTCAACGCAAAAAAAGTGTTTTAGTATAGATGTAATCCTGATATGAACTGAGATGATTTCTAAAACACAATTAAATCACCTGTTTGGATGGTTACCGTGGTTACTGTCAGACAGTAAAACAAGCAGACTGTGTCCTTGTGAGGCGACGTGTAGGACTGGATATGAAAACAGCCGACGAAATCGAAGAAATACGTCATTTCATCTCAGATCATCAGGTTTTTCTAAGTATTTCTGCTCAGAAAATATGGCTATGTGTATACGGATGTTTATGAAGAAGTTTTAGCTTGACATATGAAATACTGGGGTCGGCTGTGGCTCAGGTGGTGGAGCAGGTTGTCCTCTGATTGCAAGGTCGGTGGTTGGATCCTCCGCCCCTCCACACTCCAAGTGTCCTCGGGCACGACACTGAACCTGAAGTTGCTCCAATGGCAGGCAGCACCTTGCATGGCAGCTCTGTCGTCATTGGTGTATGAATGGGTGAATGAGAAACTTTATAAAGCGCTTTGAGTAGCACCAAGGTAGAGAAGCGCTATGTAAGTGCAGACTATTTACTATTAGAGAGATTTTTTTTATTTATTTATTTTTTTAAATGACCACTCAACCTAATATACACACACTTTTCCGTATATTGAAAGTTGAGGCTATGTTTAAACAAATATGTCAGGACCGATTCAAGATAAAAGCCGGGAATTCTCAGTTTTCTCTCATCCAATTCTAATTTTAAATATCAAGAGTTTATGATTGAAGGCCTTTGATGATTTGGAGATGGAATAACCCATTAACAAAATTCTGAAAAAAATGTGTCTGATCAATGCAGTGCGTTTATTGTGTTATATTCTAATATATTTTCTATATATTAGTAACCATAAAACATTGATTTTTTTGTTTTTTCTGTTAACTAAAAAACTGGAGTTAAACCTGCCACTTTGATTCTCCATAAAATACAAACAAATAAAGCTGAAGATTTGATTTTACAGTTTTTTGAAACATTGAACTTTGCTGAAAAACATCACGCCACTGTTGGTTTAAATAGTTTTCACTGCGCTGCCTCCTTTCAGCTCAGTGATACTAAATGTTGAAGATGCTTTTTCCATTAAGCTCCATGTATTACTTCCTCCCAAAAGCACAATTGCGTAAATGATGCTGCACCTTTACATGTACAGTTTGTGTTTTAATGTGTACTAAAGTCTCTTCTGTCTTATTTTAGATTGTACATTTGCTTGTGTGTAATTATTGTTGTTTTATGCAGTATTTGTGAAGGAACTGCAAAGGCCTCTGTTAACCAGTCAAACCACCGAAAAGACCGCATTTTGGATTTTCTGTCTGATTGTGCACTAGTCGGACTTGTCGTGAACTCGTTCTCTGTCCGTCCACAGAGGAAGTCGCTGATCGCCACCAGTCTGATCGTGGCCGTCTCGCTCTTCGTGGTCGTGGTGAACTACTCGGAGAAGCCCTACTTCCTCCTGCAGCCGGTGTTCGGCCAGACGTTCAGCAGCCACTGGATGTTCTCCAAGCAGCCGTACAAGGCCTTCAAACCTCACCTGGGCTACGTCAGCATCCCCAAACAGGAGGTGAGCGACCAACACGTACCAGCAAAGACGCTCGCTATCAGAAACAACTTCTTGAAATTGTCATCTCCAAAGCTGAGTGTGAGATGGCAGTTTTATTATCCAGTAACTGTGTGCAGTTTCAAACTAATGTTAACAAACCCACTGAGAATTTTCTCTCTCCAAAGTGTTTCGCCTCATTATTTTGTGTTTTTTTTTTTTTGTGACCCACAGCTCTCACATGTTCAGTGAAAAAGTTTCCATAAACCGACTTTCTGCTGCCCAACAAAACTTAGTTAACATAGTGGAACATTTAGCAGCTAAAAAGTGTTAAATTCCCTTCAGGAGTTGGCGAGGACCAAACTGGAGCTAACAACAGACTGATTACTTTGCCTGCACATTGACTCCAAATCAATGCTAATCTTGTTCCGTGTCTGCTGGATGTGTTAATAGCACCTGTTTGCCAGCAAGTTGGCTGTGTCGACTCAATTAGGAGTAATATGACAGCGTTGTATTTACAGCTTGTTGTCTGGTGCGCAAGTGGGAAAACAAATGAAGCAGTGCAAAAGTCATCATAAGTTACTTGAATTTGTCGTTGTAAATAAGTGGCAATTTACGGAGGCCGTCACCTGGTTGGCTAAGTAGACAAAACGTTTAATTGTACGGAGAAAACTTGCTCTTGTTGAATGTGGTTTGCGAAGGCTAAATGTAATATGTAGTAGGTATGTGATTAAATACAACATTACAGCTAAAATCTGAAAATTAAATACATAAAACCAAAAAAGTTGACAAATAAAAGGTAAAAAATGGTCTCATGTCAGGGTTCAAGTTCACACTAGGAAGCTTAACAAAGAGACTTAAAGCTTAGATTAAAGGATCCTTAAGCCTATAAGTTTTGCTGGGTTGGTTTGTTCATATGACGTTTTTTACACGCTAGAAGACACATCATGAGTGAAATAAGTAGTCAACACCATAAATGAGCATTTCCACCTTAAAACTGCAGAGTACTGACCATAGACTGTATAAAAGATGGACGTAGCTACCGTGACGTCACCCGTTGGTTTCTGCACTGAGAAAATGAAGCCAGGGTTTTGCTACTTCCTGGTTGACATCTTGGATTTTTGGAGCCAGTGACGCAAAAATCGTCGGAGGGGGGCGGAGCCATAGGAGCAGCGATTGGTCAGACGGATTGAGAGGCGGGCCCTCTCTGCCCGCCCACATTTACCGCCTTCTGCTCGCTTCGTCTGTATGGTCGCTGCCAACTGTCAATCAAGCCAGCCACGCCCCTTGCCCCGCAAAATGTTGACGATTTTTTAAAAATTCAATATTGATTTATTTTCAGATTGGCCACCTGATCTCTGGACTTGACCATGAAAACTAATTTTAAAAAAATCCTGAGCTGTAGGAATGCAATATTTCATGATCTGTGATCACTTCTTTTCCAATTCCAGTCTATGGGAGCCAGGGCTTTGTGGAGCCAGCAGCTAGTGGACGTAGTGATATTGCAGGTTTTTGACACTTCCGGGTTGGCTTCATTTTTCAGGGCCGGTTGCTACGTCCATCTTTTATACAGTCTATGGTACTGATGACAAAACTTGAAAATGCAGATTCAGACTGCCAAGGTTTCATATGTAACAAACTTAAGGAACCAATTCTGTGTCATTATTTTTCTCCAACATTACAAGTTGCCGTTGCGTAGTAGCTTTACAGTGTGAGCTGGTGTGCTCGAGCTGCAGGGTGGGTTTAAAGAAACAGCGCTGCTTTATAAGTCTGCACAGGAATAGCAGTGTGAAGTCACATCTGAGCCATGGAAGGAAAAGATTATTTTCATGGACAAAACTTTAAAAAAAAAAGCGACTTTGATGCACAGACTTGAGTTTGTAGGAGTTTAATCAATGAGCTTTAATGTATTCAACAGTCTGCAGAGTACATTTTGTGAACTGTGAAGGATGTTTTCTTTTTTCCTCACATACATCTTACTTTGTGAATCACGTCTCCGCTGCAGTCTCCAGATGAAGCAGCAGCTTCTCGTGCTATGTTTTTTTTTACATTTGTCATATTACATTGTGGGTGTCACAACTTGCGTCACACACGAGCAACCTTTTCTTTTATGATGCATACATCCATTAGCATTAACCCGTCACCACACAACTTCACCTCCGTAATGACGGCGCATTCAGTTACACTCTGCAAGCGCTGCACCTCCTTAAGGATTTTCTTAATTCATTATATCAGGTTCTCTTTGATGGATCTGAAAACGGCTGTTTGATGTCTCTCGTGTGCATTATTTCTTTGTAACTCCAAACACCCATGTCCGTGATCCCATTCTTCTGCCTTCAAACAGCTCTGTGCTGTATATTCCCCGCACAATTTATGGAAATTGAAATATCAAAGCCTTTTAATTCCCACCACATCAAAATGTAAAAACCAAGCTGTGTGTTTGTTGTTTGGGGAGGCAGCCTGCTCAAACTGTGCTCATACTGGTGGAGCCGTACAACAAAATCGGATATTTTGCGAGCAGAGCCGCATGCAACATTTCCGGCTGACGGGGGAATGAAGGATTCACTCGTTCTGCTTTCAGTTTGGAGTCTAGATCTGGAGTTGCAATGGATGCGTTGGTCCTTCACGAGAAGTGGATGCCTTATATTCTGCGGGGCTGATATTGGCAGATTAATGTGGGGCGTCATCCTCTGCCTCCGGAGAGTTTCATCCACACAACACGGGCCCAGAGGCAATCACGCCTTACAGCAATCTCTACGTGTGCTCCTCCTTCTGCCTCCAGACAAGCCTGCTTAAATCACTGCCCTCTCCCCGTGGAGATTTATGCAAATCAGGGTAAAGACTGGCAGCTTCTGCAGATTTAGGCCTCTTTTTGGCTCGGATTCCGCCCCACTCCTGAGCTCTCTGTAGTGAAAGAGAAAAGGGCAGCGATTGGCCCGAACACGAGTGTCAGAAGTGGTTTGCGTGCTCCTGAAATTTTCTGGCAAAAGATGGACACAATTGGGAAGGTCTGGTCAAGGTGATACTCCTGTGCCGCGTGTCGTAAGTGATAACGTCCGGAGTGAAGGCCGGCTGTGCGAGCTGTCAGCCTCCGTTAAGCACACAGCAACACCTTAAGAAGCAGTAATATTTCTCCTGGACAGTAAGGCAATCTTGCACCATCCGCAGCGAGGTGTCATTTGAGGTGTTATAAACCTCTTGCAAGCATATATAATGCATAACCCGGCAGCACGGGAACGGTGAGCCTTATTTTCCTCATTTGATTGAGTCTGTCTGCAGGTGTGATAAATTGTTCCTGCTCTGCTCTTCAGGAGAAATAGAAAACATTTGTCTTGTGGCACTTTACATTCATGCCTCTGGTCTATTGCCGGCCGAGAAAGAAATTCAATATTTTCATTTGGACCTCAACATTCTGAAGTCGGGCCCTTTGAAAAGTGCACAACGGCCGACACGATGTGAAAGTGCTTCTATTTCGGGATCATTGTGGATAATGTTGATGAGGTGTCCTCTGGTTCTGGACTGTGTGGCAACTGCTGGTCATATAACTCTTATTATTGTATTCATAAAGTCCTCTCTAAGCTATTATTAGCTACTCGCTGGTTTCAAAAAACAGAAACTGGGTTGAAGTGTTAAAACCGGTTTTAACTAGTTAGACATCTGTTTGAAGGACGGAAACGTGCAGCTCTGTTTGATCAAAAGCATCTATGTGAACAGGAGGTCATCTCCATTGAAAATAACAGATTTAGAAGGTTAAATGGTTTGTTGAATGTTCCTACCAATGAGAAAAGAAGAAAAGAACGATCCGCACACCAAAAAAAAATAAAAAATATATATATTTTTTTCTCACATATATGTATATTTTTTCTCACATATGTTTATTCATTCATTTTTTGTAAAAATATTTTTCTATACATGATTGCATACATTTCAAAGTACTGTTTACCTGCCAATGTACCACGTGATGAATGCTGTGCACTATGGGTACTTAAGATGGCGGCCTCAGTCTAATGGTTAGCAGTCTGAGGAAAAGCATTTTGCTCGAAACGTCACGCCAATAAATTGTATAAGGGAGCCTGTTTTTGGTGTGCGGATCGTTCTTCTCTTCTTTTCTCATTCTTGACATTTTGTGATCCAGCACCCAACCCAGTGGGCCTCGGGGATGTGCGTGCCTTTCCTTCTTTAGAAAGTTCCTACCAAACCTTTGTTAATCTAAGTAAAGTTGGTTTTCTTGACACATGCACACGTGTAATATATGTTTCAGAGTTAGTGATGTTTACTGTTCATATTAGATTAACGAGGGACTTACGTCATTTGTTAGTTTTTTCACTGAGCGACATTTCAGTTACCTGTCTCTAACTGGGTGTAAAATAGAATCCGATCTGTTATTAGTATTTATTGACAGGTTCTTGATATAATAAATTACTTTAGCTGTCTGTCTGTAGTCACTCTGTCATCTGGAGTTATGTCCCACCCACAGCTTTATCTGATTGGTTCCACAAATCAAGTGACAGCCAATCAACACTGAAGGTTAAATGTTGAAAAGTTACTTTTTTAAAATTTAACATATGCAAAACATAAACAAATAAGGCATTGCAGCAAAGTTTTGTGTTGGAGTTTTCATTTTTTTGCAAATGTATATTGGTTCCAAATATTAGTTATTGATCCCCACAACCACTTATAACTGGTATTGACATCAGCCCTAAAGTAACCGTATCAGTTAACCCTGAAAAGAAGACTCTTTCGTGTCAAAGTGAACATACATGACTTATTTTGTAAAATCTTTAAAAAAAAAAAAAAAAAAGCCAAATTAAGTTGACCACGATTCAGTTTTAAAAGACAATAAAAGGAGAAAATTTCTAAGGGAATTAATTCACAACACAACACAAAGGTCATAACACTCCTCCACACAAACCCTATTTGTGTGCTTCAACGTTTAGCTGGTGATGTTCATTGTTAAGTCTCACTCCTGGTTTAAAATGCTTTAAAAGTTTAAAACCAAAAACACAAGATCAAGACAAAGAGTCGAGCACCGTGCTAGCAGCTCTGTGAAGCTTCAGGCTAAATGCTAGCACGCTTGCAGTGACAATGCTAGCAGCAGTAATGTTTACGACCTCAGTTTAGCCTGTTAGCATGCTAACATTTGCTAATGTGTCATTAATTTTTGCAGGCATTTACAATAAATGAAAGAATGAACTAATATTTAGAAGTTTAGTGCTAGTACAATGCGAGTTCCCTCAGAGGAGCATTTGGAATTAATCAGTTTCCTCCACACAGACAGCTAAAGCTAATCAATTAATTTTTAAGCAGAAGGACTTCCAGGTCCCAGGGAGGCGTCTTACACTGAGATACCTGGCATGTTAATGTAATAATTATTGCTTATTAATTAATCGTGTTCAGAGCATCTTAATGAACGTCAAGGTTAAGTTCACACCCCAGTGCTACAATTTAATGATAGCTGTGTCCGCGGCATTAAGGCTGCTTTTCTAAATAACCCTCTTTTATTTTTTAACACACTCATGCATTCAAATCTGAGGCTTTGCAGAGTAGATTTTGTTCTTATCAGAGCGCCAGAATTATTGGGATTATAAAAGTGCACTCTGTTTGCGATTACTGCACGCTACGCTCAAACGACGCCGCCGTGGACATGAAACTGAAACATGAATCACAGCTGAGGAGGCCATAACTTTTTATTGATTTACAGGACGTAAATTCAGGGGTTTGCTGGGAGCTGGATTCCAGCACATGCTTAATAGAAGTGTAGGGTTTTTAGCTCCTGGATGAGGTTTTACACACTTCCTGTTAAGGGAAGCAATAATGTTCACTGCTGTTTATTTATATTTGTGTGGCTGTAAAACTCTCACGTGGCTGTTTTTATTCTTTTTACTGCAGGAAAGCGCTCTTTTAATCAGTTTTCTGCTTTATATAGTTGGAGTTATGTCCCAGTCGGCTGCTTTTTGCAACTGAGCAGCTCTGCAGCAGGTTAAAAGCTTTGCTCAGGGGCTCCTCGGCAGCAGGTTTCCACTCGTGCAACCCCGTATGTGTCACATGCAGTTAGCCAGCCAGTGTTCCCCACGGAGCCCGGCCAATCTGTGTGTGCTGAAAGGCGTGATGGAGTTATGAGCCGGGCTGCGTGGGGAGAACGCCGTGATGGACGAGCTGCTGACAGCTCAAGGCCGCGCTGATGTGTGTCTCAACCAGCCAACAAATGGAGAGTTACCAGCCCGGGTCCAGAGATCATTTCTTAACCCATGATTGAATCCATACATGGCAGAAAAAAAAGCTCAGCTGGAGTCATTTATGCAAGAATTATGTGTTAAAAGAAGGAAAATCTGCACTGTTTTTGTGTTGATCTTGCGTAAACACAGCAATGAGTTTAAGTTGGTGTCAAAGAATTTGCAGGGCCGCCTCGTGGGATCCTGTTCGCTCACTAAAACTCCCCTCGGTTGTTGATTAAACGCAGAACACGCAAGAGAGAGTTTACGTTCGCTGTCAGGCTGCAGCAAAAACACAATTTGTATTCAAACCAGTGACATTACAGTTATTCTCCATTAAGCAAATGATGAACGGAGCTTAGTCATGACACAGTGCTTTTTCTTTTCTAACTTTGTCTTGCTTTCATTCACTTAAGTAAGTTTAATCTCATCAAAACAAACCAAGCATATTAGCTCCAATTAGTTAAATCTCCCATTTCTGATTCAGACAGGGCTTTCTTCCCCCTCCTGGCAGAGCGAAGCTAAGAGCTCTTATTGAAGATACATTACAAATCCTTGCTGCTCCACTGAAGTATAATAAGATGTATAAAAAAATATACAGTAAGACAAATGATGCCACTTCCTTGCCTCTCCGCTCTGCACTGTCGCAGCTATAACCTCTCAGGTCCCAAATTCAATTAACTTAATCTATGTTAGTTCTGGGCCAGTGTGACTTCAAATAAAAGAAAATTATAGAGGCCAGTAAAACTCTGATGGGTGTTTTTTTATATTTTTATTATTAATAATTACCAAATGCATTTTATTTAATGTTCTGACCACACGAGCCTCTTGCCAAAACTTCACTTTAATATTGTTATTGAACACATATAAAGTATATCACGATTATAAGATGAAACATCGACTGCAGTATATCTCAGAACAAAACCACTTATTCAGGATTAAAAAATAACTAATTTAATTACATGATGTCAAAGTAAAAGAACGAGACAAACTTTATAAAAGCCAAGGTCTTAATGTGATTTTTTTGTCTTCCTACTGTTGATCATTTTTCACAAGTTAGAGAAGAAAAATGAAGATTCTTTTCTTTCTAAACATAAATCACACAATTTAGTGACAAAATAAAATAAACTAGACACTTATTTGAAACTAAACTTCTGTTTTAAATCCAAAGATGCTTTTTTTTTTACATGAATCCCAAACAAAGAAGACGGATTGTTCATGTCTAACTGTCTATTACTATAATGGTATTATGGTCATTTGTTCAAGTTCACAAACTTGGATCTTTACTTGCTATCTGCATAATAACATTGTCCTCAGGGCTCCAAACAAAAATCAGATATACAACCGTTTTTGAGACTGTTATAATTTGCATTTGTGCAAATGTATAACAGACATTATGCTGTTTTGT
The DNA here is from genome assembly GCF_000690725.1 of Stegastes partitus. Classification (NCBI taxonomy): domain Eukaryota; kingdom Metazoa; phylum Chordata; class Actinopteri; family Pomacentridae; genus Stegastes; species Stegastes partitus. The sequence continues at coordinate 247,981 of NW_007578494.1, forward strand.
GAGCAGTTGTGTTTGAAACTGGCTCAGTCAGTCTCATCCATTTGCCTGTTACCATGTTCCTAAGAAGAAGTGGCCCACGGCTGATTGTCTTAATAGGCAAAATGAGAAGAGAGGAGGAGGCTGGTGGAGACGTCCTGCCTGAGACACACCTGGTCAGAGAGAAGGTGGAGGCAGAGAGATGCTGACAGCTGCTGGAAGTCTGAATCTGTGTTTTTGAGAATGTCAATAGTAAGCTTCAGCTTTAAGGAAGAAATGCTCAGCTATGGTGCTTTTTTTGGCTCATGATGTGTCGTTTAACATTTTGAAAAAAACACCATATGTGCACGTTAGCAGGGTGAGAAACTTTTACTGGAGGAGGTCTTTAAAACCAAAACTTTTATGACATCTTATAATCAGCTTTTAGTCACTTTGGTAAGTTTGCTAGTGTGCCTCGATCACTGAAACCAAACCATTATTTTACCTTTTTCACCATTTGTTTGCCATGTTTTATCCATCCATCCATCATCTATACACCGCTTAATCCTCACTAGGGTCATGGGGGGCTGGAGTCTATCCCAGCTGACTCAGGGTGAAGGCAGGTTCACCTGGACAGGTAACCAGTCTATCACAGGGCTACACTTAGAGACAGACAACCAAGCACACTCACATTCACACCTACGGACAATTTGGAATCACCAATTAAACTCTTTTTGGACCTTGGGAACAATCAAACTCCATGCAGAAAGATCCCAGGTGTCCTCACTGGGATGTAAACCGGGGATCTTCTAGCTGTGACTGGACGTTGTTAACCACAGAGCCACCTTGCAGGCCACCATGTTTGATGGTTTGTGTATTTAGTTTGTAGCTGCCATGACACATTTCATCATAATACTTCCTACATGTTTACAGTTAGCATTTGCAAGCTATGTTCAACAAGAGATGTGCTCTTAGTAAGTCAATGAATCAATTATTTAGTGAAACTAATTGAAAATGTTACATAAAAGTTACATAAATGCTACACAATGCTAAGTCGGGATATTTGAGTAAATCCGTCATACGTGTTTGAACCAGAAGCTGATTCTAAAGAAGAATAGTGATACAGGATTGGTTCTTCAGGTTTGTGAAATCCTGGATGTTTGAATCCAGCTTTCAAGTGGAAATGCTCCACCATGGCTGCTTGTTTCACTCATCATGTCTTCTAGCGTATTAAAAACAGCATATGTGCATGTTAACAAGGTAAAAAAACACAAGAGGGTTTTACCTGTGTAAAGTTTTGGTGAAGACTGAGAGCCTTTTCTGTTGCTGACCCTCAAATCTAACCTCTCATGTCCCTGTAGGAAGCAGAAAATCAAGAAACAACAGCAGACTTTAGCTTCAGAGTTGGTTAAATATTCTTGTACCTGGGTTTTGTTCTCCTCTGCAGCCCCTGAAGCTCCACTGTGAGCTGTGCAGCATCGTGTCCAGCTCCGGCCAGATGCTCGGCCAGGCCGCCGGCCCGCAGATCGACCGCTCGCCCTGCATCTGGCGGATGAACAACGCGCCGACGCGGGGATTCGAGCGCGACGTGGGCCACCGGACCACTCTGAGGGTGGTGTCGCACACCAGCGTCCCCCTGCTGCTGCAGAAGCCCCAGTACTTCTTCGGCCAGGGCAACGACACCGTGTACGTGGTGTGGGGGCCTCTGCGAAACATGAGGAAGGACGGGAAGGGCATCGTGTACAACATGCTGCGACAGGCGTCCGAAAACTACCCCAATGCTCGCATCTACGTCACCACGGAGGACCGGATGAACTACTGCGACATGGTCTTCAAGAAGGAGACGGGAAAAGACAGGTGAGTCAAACTGCGCTCATCCTGTTTCTCTTCTGGCAGCTCATCACTCTCGACAGACGCAATCCTCTCTGACATCCACGGCTCTGCTCATAACGACGGTCTGCTCATTGCTTCGTGGCTTTTTTTTTTTTTTTCATTTTATATCCTTCCTTTCATGAGGCTTCATCAAAGTGAGTTGCTTCGCTTTGCCTCTAAAGAGGTTCTACACGGCACCGGAGGCCATTTTTTTAAATGAGCTCTTACGAGGAGCCTCAGAAGGATGCGCTGCCTGGGTTATAGACATAAGCCAAATGCTGGTCTGGGGAAAATCTGGTTAATGAGGTAACATGATTCTGGCAGTCTTTCTAAACACCCTGGAAGCAGCTGGTCTCACAACTTCTCTGACAGCGTCTTGGCAGCAACCCGGTTCAAGCTGCAGATCAGTGAAAATGTTTTGGGAGATTTATCGTCATTGTTTGCCGGACGTTAACCTGCACGATGCAATTTAAAGACACGCTCGCTCGGTTGTTCCTTTTCTCTGTCAATTCCCCGAAGAGAGTCGCAGGTTAATGACTGGAGAGCGAGGCTGGGAGGCCTGCTATTGTTTAGGGTGAACCTCATTTCTCACAGTAGTCGCTGCTCATTTCCCCACAGCTCCGTATACTCCTGCCTCTCCCGCATGTCATCAAGACCTCTCAACTTCTTAAGAGGATTAACATGTTCGGTAATAGGCGTAGCATCCTTTCCATTTGGGCTCCATTGTCTCGCTTTCATTCAGGACGGCGGGGTTAACGCTGAATTTCATGTCGAGCGTCCGTGTTCGGCTTGGCTCAGCCGTTCCGAAAGGCCCACAAAGCACAGATAGAGGCGTGGGATTAGGGAGGGAAGAATCTCATTACAGGACATAATGCTGCTGCCAGAGAGGTTCGTCCATACGCTTGTGTCTGCGCCTGTTTTTTTTTGTTGTTGTCTCAAACTTGACTGCATATATTTAGGTGTTGAGGAGTGTCCATGGTTACCGCTTTAAATTAGCCTGAAAGACAGCAGCAACACATTTAATGTAATCAGAGGCAGAGCAGTGAGTAACTGCTGTCATTATGTTGAGCTAGTAGACTGTGATACCACTTGCTTACCCATGCAAGGTAGGAATAAACTTTGTCAATTTACTTTCTTTGCTTATCCGTGTGAAATGCGTTTATTGTGTCTCAAAGACCACAGCGGTGTAACTCACTCCCAGAACACTTTCTCTGCAGCAGCTCGTCTGCCTTTACCCTGTAATTTGTGCGCGTGTTCACTGGTTTACTGTCAGCGCCTGCTGCATGGTGCAGGGATAATCATCAGCCCGGGCGTAGATGGAACAGTGATCGAACACAACTCTAATTACCCAGTTTGCCGCAAGCAGCCGAGGAGACGCCTCGGCTTCGACTTGCTTACTTGATCAAGAGGAACGCAGCGTCGGCACTGAGTGATTCACCAGCAGACCGTGTAACCATCTCTCAGCCAGTAATTCAGACGGCGTGTCAGGAAGCTCCGTCATTTCTGGACGGAGCTGAGGAAATTAAACTGGAGGAGAATTAGAAGAGGGGTTATGATCATATAAATGAGACGACAGTAAAGACCATCAGGCTAGTTTAAGTCAGGAGGAGGTGAAATAGAGGCAGAGAGCAGGACCACAGAGTGTTATTAAAGACAATAACAAGCCAAGAAACTTACAAATGCAAAATCTATGCAGCTGTGCTTTACATATTTAACCCTCTGAATCCCAGGCAGGTTTTTTTCTTTGCCCCTCTTACATTTTTACTCACTGTGTGCTGATTTTTCACTGCAGTGTGAAGTCCTGCACCTCTATGGAAACAGCACAAGCATGACTAGAAGGAGAGAGAACTCAAAAATGGTTCAGACAGGACACTTTGTCAGATTTTAACCATTTATTTGAGATCACATACATTTAGTTTGGCGGTGACTCTGCTCGTGATGCTCTGGAAGCATGACACAGATAATCCCTGAGATCACAAACCCCCGAAGAGCCATGAATTTACAATTTACAATTTTTCAAATACGGTATGAACACGAGAACAGGAGACTAACTAAATAGTCTTCACTTACAGAATCTAGATTACATAGTTCAAGGTACAATAATGAACCATCTGCAACCTACAATCCCACGATATGGGAAACACCGGGGTTATATGAGATTGAACTGTTTTTAAAAGGTGGAGGAGGAGATTTGACGATCTGCAGAGGCTGGAGTAGCAGCGATGTGGTGAAGCGGGCAGAATGAATGAGCGCTGCCTCAGTTATAAAGCAGCTAAGTGGGCGGACTGGACTTCAGCGATGACGATTGGCCAGGAGGGGCCATGTGACCTCCTGACTCCGTGCCTGTCTGAACTAACGCGAAGCTCCATTTATAACGGCATTAATTATAAAAAAAATGAAAGCGGAGTTTGTTTGATTATCCATCCATCCATCCATTTTCTATACACCGCTTAATCCTCATTAGGGTCGCGGGGGGGCTGGAGCCTATCCCAGCCGACTTAGGGNTTTATTTGAGATCACATACATTTAGTTTGGCGGTGACTCTGCTCGTGATGCTCTGGAAGCATGACACAGATAATCCCTGAGATCACAAACCCCCGCAGAGCCATGAATTTACAATTTACAACTTTTCAAATACGGTATGAACACGAGACCAACTAAATAGTCTTCACTTACAGAATCTAGATTACATAGTTCAAGGTACAATAATGAACCATCTGCAACCTGCAGTCCCACGATATGGGAAACACCGGGGTTATATGAGACTGAACTGTTTTTAAAAGGTGGAGGAGGAGATTTGATGAACTGCAGAGGCTGGAGTAGCAGCGATGTGGTGAGCGTGAAGCGGGCAGAATGAATGAACGCTGCCTCAGTTATAAAGCACGCTAAGTGGGTGGGCTGGACTTTAGCGATGACGATTGGACAGGAGGGGCCATGTGACCGCCTGACTCCGTGCCTGTCTGAACTAACGCGAAGCTCCATTTATAACGCCATTAATTATAAAAAATGAAAGCTGAGTTTGTTTGATTATTTAAAAAAAAAAATGCCCACAGGTGTTACCAACGCTGGACAAACGTTCCCACCATGTTTGTGTGAACACTGCCTGCAGTTCAGCCGAAAAGTCTCTGAAGAGTGCAGAACTTGTCTGGTTGCAGCAAACAGTTTATTTTTTTTGCCAGATTTTTAAAAAATCAGACATATAAAGTGATTCTGATGAAATATTACAATTTTAAACTTTGATTTGCTTAATTTTTTTCTGTTGATGTGTCGTCAGAGAACCATTGGAAAGTGCAGACAGTACAGCTGATAAACGGGGTAATTTTGGCAATTCTTAAAAAGAACCGCATGTCTTTAAAACCTGCCAGTGGATTTTGTTGTTAGGTACAATTCAAATTTGCTCAAATCTTCTGAGGTTGTTTGCTTGATCCCGTTTTTAGGCAAACAGACTCTAGTTTTTATACCAGAACGTTCACGCTTTGTTCGATCGTAATTATACAGTCGACGCCAATCAAGCTGCATCTTTGAATTCAATTAAAACTTCACAAAGAGAAATTAAAAATGTTATCCAAACTGGTTTTTTGTTTCTCATGATTTTTCTGGCTCACACTGACAAAATCAGGCACTTTTTTAAAATGCATGCAGACTTTTTTCAGAGCACTTAATGTTGGCGTATTTCCAGCTCATAAACAAACTCAGAAAACGCTCCAAATTGGCTTGTAGTCTGGATTTGGAACACAGTCGATGTCTATTGTTGCGCGACGTATTCCTCAAAGGAAATCGAGGAGCTTGGGGGGAGGTGGAGGGGGAGGAATTAAAAAAATGGATGGTGGTGACAACAAAGCAGCTCCGGTAACACCTCAGAAAGCAAACAAACAAGTTTCATGACTCTTTGGGGAAGAATAAAATAATGAGTTTCTTTTAGGATGTAGATAAATCTGTAAAGGCTTTGTTCCAAACTCTGTCACAGCCCATCATTAACATAATAAACAGAGAAGCGGGATTTGGACGGTCGAGCTTGTCTTTGTTTGCGACGTTTGATCTCAGACAAAGAGAAGCGTGTGTCGATGACTGACCCTCGACCTCATTTCGAGTCGTGTCCGTCCCGTCGTTGCCTTTCAGAGAGCTGAATATCACCACTAATAACAAGAAACTGCCAATTCAGTGTCCAACAGGAGCCTTGAAGATGAAAAGTCCTCGATGTAGATGCGTTTAAAAGCCACTTACACGTACAATTCATGTAATTGCGCAGTGCGGCTGGAAGTTGAACCTCCCTGTTATCAGCTCTACCTCCTGAGCTGCAGTCACCGGCTGTCGGAGCGTATCGCCGCGGCCCTGTTAGCGGCCGTAGATAACAGACCTTACGTCGACACAGGACTTAAATCACGTTGTCACTTTATAGCGCTGCCACCAACGCCTGCGTGACCTGGGTCTCTGCTTCCCAGCCAGCTGCTCCCGTGTTCAGGTTCGTGGATATTTGTGTTTCTGACAGCGTGAGCGATGATCTTTATTCCTCCGAGGATCTTTATCCTCTAATGTAAAGCCGTATTCTAAGAATGCAGGTCGCATTTGACTCCCGCTTTCTGCGTTTACATTCAGAAGCATGTGCAGCGAGTTCGCTTCAGCTCAAGGATGCTGCATATTTCATCTTTTGAAAATGCTTTTTTTTTTACCTCATGACTTGGTTATTGTAACTCATTATAATCTGTTAAGGATCTGCAGCCCGTTTTCTAATCACTCCTGCGCTGGTTTCTCTCTGTTGGCTGCCAGTACAATTTAAATTCATTTTAGAATTATGGTTATTGCTCATCAGGCCCTGTTGAGTCCAAGTCTCTCAAATCTGCAAACCAGCGTCTGCTGAGTTTGCCAAGAACTAGTTTAATGATTCAGCTGAACGGAAACTAAAGGCGGCTGTGGCTCAGGTGACAGAGCGGGTTTTCGACTGAAGATTGGTGGTTCGATCCCCTACAGTGTCCTTGGGCAAGACGCTGAACTTGAACCAATGGCAGGCAGCTTGCAGCTCTGTGGCCATTGGTGTGTGAATGTGTGTGTGACTGGGTGAATGAGAAACAAAATGTAAGAGAAAAGGCTTTAAGTACCACTAAGGTAGAAAGGTGCTACATAAGTGCATTTAAGATACACATTTTCAGTAATTTACACAATCAATTATAACAATAAGTAACTGAAATAACGTAGTTCACACAATTTCAAAGACTGACTTCACTGTAAAACAACAGAATGAAGTTGTAGATCGATTTTTTCTGTTTCATTAATCTTACAAATGAAAGGTAGTGAAAAAAAAATTATGTTCATCAAAAAATATATGCCAAAACTGTGAATAATGTCTCCGTCAAAAATCAGTGTTTTGACAGATAGTCCTGTGATTTCTGGACTATAAGCCGCTACTTTTTTCACACGCTTTGAACACTGTGGCTTAAACAATGATGCAACTAATGTATGGATTTGTACGAATTTGCTTCGAGATGAAAGTGACATTGAGAGCGACAACGACAGAGAGACTGAGGAAGTGTGTGAAGAAGTGATTCTGAAGCTGTTCAATTCCGACACTGAAGAAGACGAGTTTAGTGGTTTTCAGGAGGAAGATGAAGATCAATGATTTTTCCTGGTAGGCTGCTGTATTTTTTGTTTTTTTAACAAGCTGCTGTTTAGGAAAAAAGCAGCTACAGTTCATATTTGTGCATGGTTCTGGTACGTATTTATAAAATCGTTCTGTGTAAATGTCTCATGTTACAACGTGGACACCTGCAGCTTATAGACAGCTCATATATGTACTTTTATTCTTTTTCTTTTTAAAATTAGTGGGTGTGGCTCATATTCAGGTGTGCTCAATAGTCCAGAAATTACGGTAATGTAATTCTTTAAATAATATTTTAGATTATTTATTTATTTATTTATTTTTTTGGTGTATTCTGGTCAACAACAAAAAAAACAAACATATTTTGCACATATTTGATGTTATACAAAAGAAAAAATATGTAAATTTGAGATTGAAAAAAATGATAAATCATTTTTATTAAATACAGATAATATATGATATTTTAAAAAATAAAATATATGTTTATAGTATAAAATCTATATAATATGTATATATGTGAAATCACAGAAAAAAATGTTAGTTTACATGCTGACTATAAAAACTGTACAAAAAAAAAAGAAGTACACAATCCACATAAAACAATGTGTATTTATACAA
>NW_007578494.1:256190-270347 GCF_000690725.1 Stegastes partitus
ATATATTTTAGATAGATATTTGTATTAACAGTGTCATTTTTAACCACTGACACTCATGTCTGGTGCCAAATTAAAGCCCATTATGAATGTGAAGAACAGATAAAGTGAAGACCTTCAATTATTAAGTAAAGTAAACAAAATAATGACTTTCTGTTAAATTGCTGGACTCACAGGATCCAAAGAATTAAACACAGAAAACAAGTCGCACATTTGAAAAGAATCAGGATCCTTCAGCATTAAGTTCCTGTTTAGTTCTTTCTTCGTGTTTGTGCTTTACATTGGTAACAAGGTTTTCTTTTTGACACTCTTCTTTCTTTTATGTAAAAGTGGCTTTTATATAAGTTTTCTTCCCGTTGCATTGTGGGCCGCCGGAGACGAGGCGATGACGCCGTTACTTTCATGTCTTTGACGTAAAGACGAGTTTGTTTAAGTTTTGTTTGTTGCTGCTGAGAGATGTGACATTGACGGCTGGTTAAGATGTTCCTCACTGAAGTGGGAACGCTCTAAAATCATTAGCTTTGATAAACAGACACGGTGACGAACAGCAGACGGGGTTTTGTGTACAAACGGCCAAACAAACACGGACAAAATGATTTGGCCTTCAAAATAAAGAACAACCTGTTCTCCCCCCGAATCCTTTTGTCTTCAGATTAGAGGCGCTTTGTGTCACAACATCTGACTGTGTTTGATTTTTTTTATTCCACATTTGCAAAAAGATGCGTTGAGAGACATAGAAACAACAAAAAAAACTCAAAGGGGCTCCAAGATAAGAAGAACTGTTTGTCACTCATGAGCTGTCGACAAGAGAAAGTGTTTACATCATTAGGTCAGCAAGAGGACAAACCCACGAAATGCAGCTCCCAAATATTGGATATTATTCTATATATCTCGTATTTTGACCCTTCTGTGCCCACAAGGATCTTTTCAATAACCCTCTGAACCACAAGCGTTTTTTGTTCCTGTCACATTTTTCTTCACTTTGGGCCCCTTTTTTAAATACAATATAAAGTCCTGCACCTCTATGGAAACACCACAACCACAGCTAGAAGTAGAGAGAGCTCAGAGATGTCTTCTGTACAGGGTGACACAGTTACAGTTCCATAAATCATAAAAAAGGCAAAATATCAAGTTTTGTTTCTGTGATTATTTGTCACAAAAATTGAGAAAAACCTGTAAGCAATTTGTTTCACATTTTTCAAAGTGCCCAGAGTTGTTACTAATACTATACATTTTAAAGTGTTAATTTGTTGACATGCTACACAGCCTGCAGTTCAGCCAGAAAGCTTCAGAATGTTTCTTGCTCTGTTGGTTGCAGCTCAGTCACGTTTGGCTCTTTGGTTGTGATGAGGAGAACTTTTAGTTTTTGATTCAGATTCAGATTTGTTTTATTGTCATTGTAACAAGTACAACGAAACAAAGGTGCAGTCCTTTGAGTGCAAAAATATAACAACTTGTAGAACAATAAAAACTTTGTAAAAACTATATACAATATAAAGGAAATGTATATATAAAAACAAGGAAAAAGAGATGAACTCTATATACAGGATGAAATTAAATAATAATAATAATAATAATACATTTTATTTAATAAGGCGCCTTTCACGGCACTCAAGGTCGCCTTACAATAAAAGCAATACAACATACAATGGAACTCAACAAGCAGAGCAATAAATAATGAGCACAGTGTGTTATTTCACAGAGTGGATGTTGGGCAGAGGTAGTGGAGTTGTATATTGCACATTATTTTGACTGGGAGGCATTTATTGTTGTAAGCATAATTTTTGGCTTAATCTGTTGAAAATGGCAAAATTTTCTTGAATCTTTAAATCAGACACATAGAATAAAATAAAAGTCAAGATTCGGAGCATTTTACTGACATGGGACAGATGAGTAGTTCAAAGACTATTAGAAAGTTGGAAATTTGGTGATTCTTTTTTACAGTTTCTGCCTAAATGGTGTATTTCTTTCAAACACCCCAGTTAGTTTCGAGGTTAAATGTCACTAATGGCCAGAAAACTTCATTGGTGACCTTTTTTTTTAAAAATATATTTTTTGGGCTTTTGCCTTTATTTAGAGCAGTAGAGAGAGACAGGAAAGGGGAGAGACCTGCAGCAAAGGGTCATGAGCGGGATTCGAACTCACAACCGCTGCGTTGGGGACTGTAGCCCCTGTTCATGGGTCACCCGCTCAACTAGGTGAGCTATAGGGGTGCCCCATTGGTGACCTTCAACTACAAACGAATCCTGATTTCTTCCGTGTCGTTTCCATTTCTCCCATCATTCTGCAACACATGCAGCATGAAAACATTTACCTGTTGTTTAACTTTCAGAGAACATGGGCGTCATTTGTATGTGCGGCTGCACTCGGCTCTTCCCTGAGCTCGTCCCGGTCGTGTTGGTCCTCGTGCTCATCACATACTAATCAAAACATTAGTGGAAACCACAGCGCCTGGTCAAACACTCCACTGGTGACCTTTAATTTCAGCCATCATTTAGTCACAGCTCATTTATTTCGCTGTAGTTTCAAACTGTCAGCGTGCTGCACTGACCAGCATTAAATTATCTTTATTTTTTATTTCATGGTGTCACATCTGGATCTAAGTGAACCCCAGCTGAGACTTCATGGACGTGGCGGCGAACTCTCAGGTGACGTGGTGGATCGAGGACGTCTTGTAGTGGATGTCGGATGAGAATAAGTGGAGTGAGCACGCATACGGAACGGAAATCTTCTAATTTTGAGAAATGGGAAGCTTAAAGTTTGACACAAAGCAACCAAACAATATAGAAATTATCCTTAAAGGGCTCGACGACGCCTCCAGAGAACTAACAGCCAAGACGCGAGAACCAAAAATGGAAGTTTCATCTGCAATTCATCATCTGGAGTGAGTCACTCTAATCGTGGATGAACTTAATAGCAGCTGCTTCACTCTCGTGGGCCCTCAAATACGCGGCGAATTTTATTTTAATCTGTTTTTATTAGTGTGAATGTCACGGCTGTGTCATCATGCTTCATAATCTCCAGCCGTCCACTTCATGTGAGTGTAAGTACCCCCGGCAGTCAGCGCTTACTCATCCCAAAATAGTTTCCAATGAAACACCCGTCGGTTCAACAAGCTTCTCTTCTGTCTAATAATCACAGCGTAAGAGATGCTGTTCAATATTTAGTGAATGTGAACAGCTCTTCACCGACGAGACGCTTCTGTGGCGTCGTCACGTTAGACGCACCTGAAGCTGCTCTGTGGAAAATAAACTGGAGAATCACTCCGGGATTATCTGTGTTTGATGGTTTTATAACCAGCAGCAGCAGCATGGAATAAAAAAACTGTTCGACATGCAAACACTCGAGCTAATCTTTTATTGATTGTGTGTCAGACAGGTCTAGGTTTTACCGCTACAAGTTTTGGATGTAGTTCTTGATGTCATGTAGAAAACCTCTGACTGGATGCTGAAAGTTCATTTTTGCACGTCTTCTCTGGGTTTTCGGGCAGCAGCTTGTGATGAGTGGGCTTTAAAATATTATAAAAATATCCAAGAACAATATCCAAATTGCCAGAGCTTATTTGATAAATGTCAAACGTGTCAGAAAATTGGTGCTGCAGTGATGCCTTCAAATCGTATTCTCCACACCTAAGGGAGCAACATTTTTTTTTTGGTAAAAGCAGCTGCAGAAATCACATCGTTTTTATATTTCAAATGCAATATCTGTCAAAATAACAGCAGTATAATTTTTCTTGCATATATTCATCACTAGTTTATAGTATTATTTGACACAAAACTAATGTAAAAGTCCTCTGAAATGGACCCAAGTCGTCCTCAAATGTATTCATACCTTCCATTAAAGAAAATTCACAATAGTCACTCAAATAACTAGAAAATGAAAAAAGTAATAATAAATAAAAATTTGCTAAATTATAAGTTAGCAAAATAAGACGTTGCTTTTGAATTGTGGTTGAAAAGAATAATTTAAAAAACAAACAAACAAACAAACAAAAAACTGTCCTGGACAAATTCGAGCACTTTGCTGAGCAGTGGGTCTAAACACCTGTCAACAGGTGCAGACGTCTGACTGAGAGTTACAGAAAACACCTGATTGGCTCAAAGGGTTGTTCAACTAAATTATAGTCTGTTGGTCCCATCATGCTTGTTTGCTTCTGTGTTTTTTTTCTTTTAAATGTTTCTGTTGAATCACGATTCAAAAGCAACGTCATGACATTAATTATTTTTTTAATTATTGTAATTTTTTGTCAATTTCAACTGATTTCAGTGACAGCTCCTTGTTTAATGGGAGGGTATGAATACATGTGAGGACGACTGTACCTGAATGCAACGTGGCGTTTCCTCACAATTACATGAGCAACACAAACAAACAAATAAAATCAGGAGTGAATGAACTCCTGGTTTCATATAATGCACACGCCAGCTTTGCATAATGTATATTTCACAGTGAAAGCCGTGATAAGAAATGAGGGATTTCTGTTCGCTGAAACACTTCAGGGCTTTTAATTTAGTGCCATCGTTCTTGCAATATTCCATTTAATATCACTTAATGCTCAAATTTCACCCCACTCCACCGCAAATTACTAAGCACTCGCTCCAATAAAAGAAAAAAACGTTGCCTTTACTGAACTGGGAAAAAAAAAACGATTGAGTCCACTTTGGCTTGGAATCAGTTGCAAAACTGCCTGAATCTTAAAGGGTTGATTTTCCTGAATACATTCAAAGCAACTCGGAGACAGATGTTCATGTTAAGTGACTCATATTGGCCCTGCTTTCATTGACGGCTTGTGACCTCATCCTGTTGTGGTCGCTCCTGCTCCGTTTTCCTACTTTAAACTTCTTATTGTTTGACTGCTCATTGTCAATTTCTCTTCAGGATCAATAAAGTATTTCTGATTCCGATATAAATTGTTTTATATCTGTCTGTCTGTAACCTGCAGTTGGTAGCACTGTTCCCTCGCAGCAAGAAGGTCGCCGGTTCGCGTCCCGGTGGGGGCACCGGAATCTTTCTGCGTGGTGTCTCCATTTTCTCCCTGTGCAGTGTGGGTTCTCTCCGGGTTCTCCGGCTTCCTCTCTCAGTCCAAAAACATGTTGAGGTTAATTGGTGATTCTAAATTGTCCGTAGGTGTGAATGTGAGTGTGCTTGGTTGTCTGTCTCTAAGTGTAGCCCTGTGATAGACTGGTTACCTGTCCAGGTGAACCTGCCTTCACCCTGAGTCAGCTGGGATAGACTCCAGCCCCCCACGACCCTGGTGAGGATTAAGCGGTGTATAGAAAATGGATGGATGGATGTCTGTAACCTCTTCATGTGTGCTGCTGCCCATTTCAACCAGGACGCTCTCCTAAAAGTTTCTAAGTTCAATGAACATTTTCCTGCTTATGCAAAGATTAAAATCAAAAATTTAAAACAGTGACGAGAAGTGCTGAGATTACATGAACAATGCAATGTGTTACCTTTAACTGAGCGGATTAGGATGAAGCTTCACACTAAAATAGGACCAATTATACTTCTAGAAATTAGAATTACAAATGAAGTGCTCGCTAAAATACAAGATTAATTAAAATAGACTCATTTCATCTTGAGGTAAATTAAGGCCTCAGTTGCTATTCAGGGATCCAATATGTGGTCGAAGCAGAACAAGCTGTCACTTCATTCAAACAATTAACAAGCAGCCACTGTGGTAAAGAGCAGCAATGATAGCACAAAAAAAAAAAAAAGAATGCTTCAGGACGTTAAAGGCTTTCATAAATGCATAAAGTTGCTCCGGTCCAGTCGGGCCGGAGCACATTGATCCACATATTAAAATGAGACCCTTCCTGACCCGATCAGACTGAGCAGAATTTGGATCAGTTCGAGTGTGAAAAGAAGCTCTGAGCGTAATTTAGCTCCGATCGCAGGGTCATAAAAGTTTCACAGTGCAATGCTCAAAACTCACATTTCTGCAAAGTCAACAGAGTTTTTTCAGGTTGTACATGTCAGGGTTGAATTCTGCTGCACAGCGTAACGCAGCTTTTCCATATTTGAGCTGATTTCTTTGCTCAGATGTCGTAATGTTGGTGAACTGCCTGCAGGATGCTGAAGAGCCAAACAAGAGATACTACAGCTTGTAAATGTTGGCAGGGTCAGTTTTTTTTATCTTATACACATTATTGTTGCAGCAACTTGAAGTAGGTGATGCTTTGAATTCTTCTTACATGTCTTGTGTCTCCATGTTGTGATGAACGTCATTATGGCAGGAAGCTAAGTGTAGTTCAAGTCAAGGACAGCTGGTCACATTTCTACTGATCTTGTACATTTTTTCCATCTTTTATTTAACCTCTGTGCACAGCCAGAACATTCATGTTGCTACATAAACACATATTAATAATTTAAATCTTATTTTTGGAGATTTTTTTTTGTTTTTGTCTTGACCCTTCGAGAGCATTTCAACGCCCTCCAGGTTCTTTGCACAGAAAATCTGCTGCATTAAACCCATAAATCAGATTCCACAAGAGATTCTCCTGTTTGTGCCTGCCTCCCTTCAATCTTCTCTCAAAAAAACTGATTCCAGCGTAGCTTTGAAGTGCGTCAGACAAAGACGCTGAGAATTGCTGCCTGACCCTGAAACATCCAAACCGAAAATGAAGGAATGTGACAGAAAGGTCCAGTCATTGAACTTTGTTGATGCAATCTGCGTCCTGATGCGATTGAGAGCAGCCGCCGGCCTCAGTGTCAAATAACTCTCGACAGTCTTGTGTTTACGGGGTGCATCGTACGTGTCTCGCTGTAATTGCTTTGTGTTTTGGATGTCAAGAGAAGAAGCCGCAGATAGAAGGATTGTTGCTGTCAGTTCATGTACGAGATTGAAACACAGTGTTTTGTATCGTCGCCACATAACTGTAATTTCATGCTCATCACAACGAGCCATTTAAAGAGAAAACGGGTCGTTGTTGCTGCGATTTCCGGCTGTATACGGCCCCAAAAAATCAGCACAGAGCGTGCTGCGCCCCATCCAAACCAAGAATTTGTCACCAAGCAAGCGTGTAATGACATTACATTTCTATGTTCATAGCTTGTAATTGCTGTGAAATTATCTTATTAAATGAAGCCACTGGAAACCCGGAGACACAAATAACTCTCCGTTCTGGGCGGCTGTTCATCGGGTCAAAGTCGGTCAATTCAGACGAACGGGAAAGTCAACACAGTGTCCGCTCCCAAAGGAAGAGGGGATCAGCGACTCGTCATTTTCTGTGCTCTCGTGACCCCGACTCAGCGAGAAATGAGGCGTTTGTCGGGAGGGAGAAAAAGCAAACTGTCAGCTGAAGGCGAAGTGCAGTCTTCCTTAAAGCCCATTTGCATTTATGTCCTGATGGTGTAATGACACTTGGATGATGCGAGCAAAACTATTATCAGGGGAGGGCACGTTGGGTTAGTCAATGGATTTCCATTTGGAATGTCAAGAAGGCCAAAATCCCTTTTTATCTGTGATAAGAGCCGTTTTAATCACAGCTGTTGTGTAGTTTGCACTTTTTAAAGCACAAACCAGCATGAAATTCATCCTTTATTAACAATGGTGTTTAGTCAGTGTTACCAATTATCACCACCGTTGTTTGTGAATGTATATTTGGTGAACTTATTTGGCCAAAAGTATGTGGACAACCAAATATTACACTTCTGCAGTGGCTAGAAAATAATACAAATGTATTTAGAAACAACCTTCTGTTAAAGTCAGTCATATGTTTGGTTTATCTGTAAAACTATTTCCATCAGCTCCAACCGTACTTAGGTTTATTTAAAATTATCAAATGTTCTCAAAAACTAGGCTAATGCAAATGTTACGTACTGGTTGGTTGGTAACGTGTCCATGTGGTTCACATGTTGTTTCTCACATGCTTGGAGACATATCTTGAGCAAAATAAGCAGGAAACACCATGACTGTGTACTTCCACCTGGAAACTGCAGTGTATCGAGAAAACACAGATTCAGACTTTAAGGGTTTCGTACATCACAAACCTAAAGAACCAACTGCGTCACTTTGCAGAGTGGGACTGCAGAGCTTTTTATCTCTTTGATCTTTTTTAGAATCTGTTTCCAGTTTGAACATGTGTGGCTGAATTACTCCACTATCACAACTTGCCATTGTGTAGTTTTACAGTGTTTTAGCAGGTGAGCTGGTGTGCTCAAGCTGCAACAGGTGGGGTGGACGGAGAGAGAGGCGGGGACTTAGTAGATCTACACATTCTAGAGGAGATGAGAATGTAAAGTTGAGTTTTAAGGCAAGAGGGGATTATTTTCATGACAAAAAGCACTTTTCAATATGCAAGCTCCATATAAAGTTGAGTTTTTATGGGTTTCATCAATGACCAGAGACGGACTTTAAATTGCACAATTATTGCCCAAACTCACTGAACATTGCCAATTCTGGCGGAAATAATAAGTGAATCCTGAAATTTAATATTTAGTCACACCTCCATGGGTGGCAAAAACCTCAAACGAGCATTTTGGTAGCCTTGGATCAGACCTCAGCAACGTTCAGGAGGAGTTTTCAGCCAGTTTTCTTTGCAGATCTGCTGCAGCTCACACGTATCTGTTGTGAGCAGTTGTCTGTAGTCAACAGCATCAAAGCTGGAGTGTGTAACATTGATGATCTTTTTACACAGTGCAGTGTTTTCTTGGAAACCTTGGTATTCATGTAGATGTTATTTTGACACGTACCACCCACCTACACGTTGTTGCCGACTAAGGAACAGGAGCTCAGTCCAGCCGAGCATTAATTGGATGCAGTAGAGCAAGCAAGAGCCATGGAGGGTCCATTACAGATGCCAGACAACACAGGACTTCCAGAGGTCTCAAGTCCATGCTCCAATTAGTGAAGAGTTGTTTTTGGTGGTACAAGGGGGAACTCCACGATATTAGGCTGTTGGTTTTAGTGTTGATCGGTGTACAGTAGAGTTCTGCTGCATCAACTTCTACTGAGCTTGAGAGCCACCTTGGCCTTATCCTGTAAGATGCCTTTATCAGTTTGTTTTCTCCTGGCTGATTGCTGGATTGGTGTCCAGGCCTTGTGGCAAGAAAGAAGTCCCAAAACTTGATCCTCACTTTACAACATTTTGCATTTTGCGTTGTACTTTAGAGTCATCTTTGCTGTTTTCCTATTTGCCACTTTAGCAAATCATCTCCATTTATGCAAAGTTTCTCTACTTGTGGATTGATGCATGTGTAAACCCTTTGAGATGACTTTGCTTCCAGCTTCGTGGAAATCAACAATTCTTTACTGTAAGTTTTCTCTGAGGCCTGGTTCTCATCAGCAAGTTACCAAATGTTCAAGTGTTTTTTTTTTTACAAGTCAAAGTTGCTTCTGCGATTTTGTTTCATTGATTGGACTCCAGGTTTGTTAACTGCTGACTCTAATTAGCTTTTGTTGATGCTATTAGCCGAAGGGGTTCTCGTGCTTTTTCCGCCTATGGATGTTTGATTGATGTATTCAGTACGGAGCCAAAGAACAACACAATGATTTGTGTGATATTAGCTAAAATAAATTGCGTTTGCTTCTAAATATAACATAATTGTAACATCTGGTCACATTTTAAATGCAGGTAATTCCAGAGGGTTCACTTACTTTTTTCTCACCGCCGTATGTGATCGTCGAACACTCAAACACAGCACAAGACAGTGAGCATTAATATGCTGCAGGAAGGATTTCCACTGGAGGTTTGTTTCCATCCAGACACACGAGTGCACACATGGCTGCTCGTAGCTGAAGCTGACGTGCCGCCATGTGCAGAGCCGTGTATTAACCAGCCGAAACTATTTCAATTGCAAGCCTTGCTCTCACCACGACCTTCAGGCTTTACCACAGTGGATAAAAGAGCGTAAATATGTCCATTGCACAGCAGTGGGTTCCCATTCAGTAATGAAACCAAACGTGGATGTAACTCTAAGTAAGAAGTATATTCTGAGCTAAAGAATGTATCTGCAGAGGGACTGACAGTAACCTCTTATATTAACCTACTTAGGTCCTGAGTCGCAGTCGGCTCTTCGAGTTCATCTCAAAGGTGCTGGATGGAGTTGAGTTCAGGGTTCTGTCTTCCACAGCAAACTCAGAGAACCTTTTCTTGAAGGATCCGGCTTTGTTGTGTTGACACAACTGCCCACATACTTCTGTGGCCGCGCTGTCTATTTATTCTTCTTCCTTTTCTTTCCACATTTCATGTCCGGTTTGATTTCCAGTGGTAGAGAAACGGCAGACGACTTTTTACTTTCATGTCACCAACGATTCTGTCACCAAAAATGACACACATTTGTCATGCCTCCTTTCTTAGAAGCTTCCTTTGCCTTTTGAATAAAATCTCTCTGCAGTGGACGCTAACAAAATCATGTCAGACTCTCCGCGAATCGGTTCTTCTTCCAGCTGGGCAGTAACGCAGGTAGACATGATGGTTTTGCCCGCAGCCACAAAGGCAGTAAATGCATTTTCTGCTCTGCTTTGCAGCGCATGAATAGGCACCATTGGGCGAAATCTCCCAAGCACACACCTGCATCACTAGTCGTGTAGCAAGCCAGCCTCATCTAATAAGCCTTATTAGATCAAAATGCCTGCACGGCTTCAGAAAATAACACCCTAAAGAGATAAACTGGCCTCATAACACAAAGCCCCACAATGTGTCAGTGCGTATTAAGAATGCGTCTGTGCACCGGCGTCTCCAGCAAGGTTTCCTGCATATTTACTGTATGCTTTTCATAAGAGTTTTATTTGTCCTTTAAAGGGCTATATTGTCCTTACTCAGGCATAAGGAGATAAGATTATTGGCCCCTATTGAGAAATCATACAGCTGTAGCAGCAAAAAGAAACAAGATTTAGCAGGAAAAAAAACAACTGCAGCATATAAAGTGGAGCATTAAGAGCAGCGGCGTGAATAAGAACAGCGGTACAGTTGAAAATAAACTAAATACAGATGCGTTTCAGTGACGTTTACGAGCAAAAGCGTCAATTATTTTGGGGGGTTTTGGCTTCTCAGATGTGAGGATTTGCTATGTTTTAAGTGAGATCTGTGAGTTTTGAATCTGCAGCATAGTGATAGACATGTTTCATTAAAAATTATTGCTAGCTGCTGTAAAATCAGCACAGTGTTGCAAAAGTTGTGTCATAAATCAAACCACCGGCATGTGCAGTGTAACCGCATATGAAAATCAGGGGTGTTAGTGTGCATTTGTGGTGATGCTAATGGTCTGGGCCTCACATTAATCAGGTCTATATATGTAGAAAGGTTTTGCGGTTTTGCTCCAAAGCAATTAACCCTCTGGTTCATTCAGGTGTTTTGTGTTTTTTGTGAGCGTTTTGCCGTGAAGGTGAGGCGTTGTGGTCGGGCATGAGAATGTTTCACAGGTATAGCGCTGTAAATTTTTACCACTTCTCCTCCTCCTCCACGTTCTTCTTCTTCTTCTTCTTCTTCTTTTCCCAGGCCGGTGTTTGACATTTTAACTGCAGCAGGTGCAGAATTCTAAGTCTCTCAGCAGACCAGACAACTTCCTCTCTCTCTACACGGATCCTTGAACGCCGTACGACTTAAACAAGCCGATGCCGTTTTTTTTTCTTCCCACGCTCGTCCTGCTATGGAATCACAATCTGCAAAAATAAGCCCAAAACACAAAATGCAAGCCCGCTGCATAATTTTAATACTCACTCTGTGATGTCAAGCAAATGCACTTACTGTCGCGGCTCCGGACAGAGATGGATCTTCCCTTCGGAGTCCTAAGCAAGAAGAATGAGTGCAGCCATAACGCGCCGTGCAGCTCGGGCCGTAATGCATCCTGTCAGTGACGCTCTGTTATACGTTCAGCTCTAAATTGGATGTGAACGAGTCACTTCAGATTATAGTTGTACAACACTGTGTGAGAAAAGGCGAGCAATCACCTCTTGGCAGCAGTATTACAATCTGCTTGTAAAATTGTCAAGCCCTCATTTCCCCCCCTCCCCCAGAACAGAGCAGCCGCCGCGGTTCTTCTAAGAGTTTAATCATAATTCAGACGTTTTTTTCCTTCCAGGGGGTTCTTTTCAATCAGGCGCTTTAAAGCTCTGTGTTTTATTTATTATTTTTTTTAAACACGCCAAAATACAGTCGTCGTCCCCCAAGAGAGGCTTCCAGTGTGGTTTCCTTTGTGGTCAGCAGCTTTTTGAGCCTCATAATGTTGATACATGCCTCACTTTAATGCACACAGTATTATACTCTGTCATTCCCAGTGCAGGCTGCTGCATGCAAACGGTTCCGGCTGTCTGAAATGTATTATTACGGCCAATAGATTCTTTCGTTTTGTTATATAATAAGACATTTTTCAAAAAGGCTGCTGTCAGATTTTAGATGGTAAACTTTATATACGGTCCTGGAAGAAGTAAATGTGTAAGAATATTGTCTCTGAAATGTGCCCAAAGCATAAAATATAAAAACTGCAAATGCAAGTCACATTAATAAAAATATATATTATTGTAATAAAGTTTTAATTTTGACTCTTTTAATCGTGCTTTAGACGTTTCATGGTTGCTGAATTATTTGTTTGATTAGCAAAATGTCTGCAAATAGTGTGAAATGAAATGGTGGTGTAATAATTAATAATAATAAGTAAGATCTAATTCTCCTGCCTCCACTATCTATAGGTCACATTATGCTTTAGGGAGATGTATGGAGTCAGTGGGCTACGACTGAAACCCCTTTTTTCTCTTGAGATTTCGGTGGCACCATTTAAAGCAGCCAAATTAGCTGGTGTACCCGTGGACGTACGGGCAACTCTCACTGGATTCCTGAGCTGCACGAGAAAACTTAAATATGTGATAATTTTCAATCAAGTTGTGGAATTACAAGGAACCTGTTTTCGTCTGAGCGGAGCTACGACTCAGAGGAGTGCAATTTTTAGTGCAAATTGCAGCAATCAGGGACTAAGCATTTTAAAGTCCCGTAATTGCTTCCGTGAGCCGTGCTGCTGCTCAAACTGCTGGTCGTGCTGAGCGGGCTAAATCGCCTCCCGTTGTTTGTGGACCACCTCCTGCACCTGTCGCTTTCACCTTATGCAGCGTCTTTGGCCCTCGTCGCTCCCTCACCTTCACAGTTTAAACACCTCTGGTTTAACCCTCTGAACCCGAAGCAGTTTCTGGTTGTTTTTTTTGTTGTTGTTGTTGCTCCTGTTACATTTTTGCTCATTTTTCACTGCAGTACAAAGTCATACACCTCTATGGAAACAGCACAACCACGGCTAGAGGGAGAGAGAAGTCAAAATGTCTTCTGTGCAGTTTGACAAAAATATTTTTTTTGTGGTTACTTTACAAAAGTTTAAAAGCTTATAGGGAATCCAGATGTTTTGGATTGTTGGGTGTTTCTGTCTCTGCCTTTGTGAGGCGCTATGAGACGACTTGTTGTTGTAAATATGCGCTATACAAATAAAATTGAATTGAATTGAATTTTTAAAAAAAACTAAACTAAACAGAATCAACTTGGGACGAGTACTTTTTCAAGCTCCCATGGGTGTTACCAATGCTGGAAATAATGGTGACTATATAATATATGTTACAGCAGATTCAGTCATGACTTCTCAGTTGCACCTCGAAGCTCAGATTTGTTTAATTTTTAAGACTCTGGTTCGAGAAAATGGAAATTTTTGGCAACATTTTTTAAATAAGGCAACTAGAATAAAGCTATTTTAATAACATATCACAATATTAAAACGTAGATTTGGTTAATTTTACCCACAAAACTGAAAGTCACACATGATATGTTAAAAAATTCCTTCAGTTTTTACAGTTTTCTTTATCTGACAAACGGTTTAATTTGAATAATTTTCAAAAATATAACATTACTTTCAAACCTGTCGGTGGGTTTTGGGGTTCAGGGGGTTAAGAAGGAGAATAAATAAAGTTTTGTCATTTGGATGAACTCAAAGAAAGTGCAAGTACTTCGAAAAAGTATTGAGTTCATGTGCATGAATATACATATATATGTATGAAGTAATCTTTTAATGTGAACGGCAATTTGGCACACCTCACAGATTTAGCTTAAATATTGAATATTCACATATATATAAGCTAAATCTGTGAGGAATTGAATATACACTATATATACACATGTAGTTAGTGTATCCTCAATATTTAAGCTAAATCTGTGAGATGTGTCCAATAAGTGAATGTAGTTCACG
>NW_007578494.1:271787-277449 GCF_000690725.1 Stegastes partitus
CCATGTTCACTTTGCTGACTTTTATTTAGCACCAGGGCTACATTTTACAACTTTCTTAACATAATACCTGAAAATTCTTCCATAAGCCTCGGATGTACTTCGTCTTCATTGCTAATTAGCAAATGCTAACACGGTGAATGATTGTGAACAGTGCAGCTACTTGAAAAGTTTAGTCAGCTAAGCTAGCAGTTACTGTGCATTCAATGCAGCTTCATCAAACTGAAGCTAGCCTTTGGGAAATAACCAACTAACCAACATGGCAAAAGTAATTTAACTTGAATTTTATTCTTTTTGCTTCCTACAGACAGTGAAAAACAAATTGTAAATAATTTAAGGACAATAAAGGCTTCAGTGGATGCAAACACACTATTTAATCAATAAAAGGGCTTTGCTACTAAAAAGCTATTTGATTTAGAAAACAGTAGACACCAGACACTTGTCACATTTGCATTTTCAGACAACTTCTCACAATATGATCAGCTGTACGTTCCAAAGTGTACGGAGCCTTGTTTTCATCCTGCAGACTTATGAAAAGATTAAATATGACGAATGTTTAGATGTCTGGACATGTCTTTTATTGCAAACAGAATTTCAATACATTTTAAATTCTGTATTAAATTCTGTTCTGGGCACAAATGTACAGCTGCAGTCTGGGCTATGAGATGCTCCATTATTTATTAGAAGAAGTACAACAACAATCTCCCTGTGCAGCCCACAAATTGAATTGATCAAGGCTAAAGTGCAGTGAAACCGTAACAAATCCACAGTTTGCCTGATCTTGACAGAGGAAACCTCAATTGTGCCTCCAGCATTCAAGTCTCCAACCAACTGTCACTTAATACAACTTAATCTAACTTTGTTTAGCGACTAAGCTACTGCAGATTCTAATGTTAAATCAGACCACGTGGTTTTAGGATCAAATTGTCTAAAAAGCAAATGAAAGCAGGCGGATGAACGTTCTCCAGGAGCCTTCAGTCTGTACAAGTTACAGAAACACATCGATTTATAAAAATGCTATCAGACACGTCGGTTTGTGCAGTCTCCAGTGTTTTAATTATGACAGCCAGCCTATTAAAATACTATACAGGTGATCTCTGTTCATTGTTTAACCTTCATGTTACATTACTTCTTATGTAAATCAACATTGGACATATTGATGAATAGTAAAATATCCGTCCATCATCTATACACCGCTTAATCCTCACTAGGGTCATGGGGGGCTGGAGTCTATCCCAGCTGACTCAGGGCGAAGGCAGGAGACACCCTGGACAGGTCACCAGTCTATCACAGGGCTACACTTAGAGACAGACAACCAAGCACACTCACATTCACACCTACGGACAATTTAGAATCACCAATTAACCTCAACATGTTTTTGGACTGTGGGAGGAAGCCGGAGAACCCGGAGAGAACCCACGCTGCACGGGGAGAACATGGAGACTCCACACAGAAAGATTCCGGGTGTCCTCACCGGGACACGAACCGGCAACCTTGTTGCTGCGAGGCAACAGTGCTACCAACTGCTCCACCCTGCAGCCCCAATAGTAAAATATGGTAGAAAAGAAATACAAGACAAAAGCTTTCGTCACTGATCCGTCAGATATTTAATCTGTTAATCTCTCATTTGCACCAATGTTGTTTTAGGACTCCTCACTTAGAAGTATTGGTATTGCGAAATACATCAATTAGTACATCAGTCCAGTGGTAACATACAATCGGAATGAAATGTGATATATGCAGTTTATGTTTATATCCACTTTAGGATAAGATAGACCTTAAATAATTACCAGGGGAATTCTGTGTTATCTTTGCTTATGTTTGCATGACGTTAGAGTCTGAATTTTGTCACTGTGGACATAACATAAATCTTGTTAAGATTTAAGCATCTTGTTTTTATGAGGTTGACTGATATAATCTCTTGTTAGACTTCGGGAACACCAAAGGACTCATCACCGCTAAAGAAACAGAATGCTCCAAAGACACAACATGTATAATAAAGAATCTTAGACATTTCCTTTCACCAGTTTTTTTTTTTTCAATCAAGGATAAGAGCAGTTAACTACAGTTCCCACAAATTTTATAAACTAAAAACAAAAAAAAAAGGCAACATGGAAACATTCAAAACGTTGTCCTTTCCTGTAATTCTGTGTGCAGATGCCACTTTTTGTTTTTTTTCATTCACTGACTCTCTTTCACTGACATTCGACCTAAATACTGCACAGGATGAAGCCACACTACGGCTGGTTCACATCAAGTCTGCAGATGTGTCAGAAGTCAACACTTGAGCCTGGATTAAGTGGAGCTGTAATCTTTTTCTCTTAGGTTATCAGATAGTCAGGACAAATACGAGTGCCATCATGTCAGACTCCACTATGTTCAGCACTGCGAAAGGCAACAATAGAAATAACAGCTGTACGGTACAGGAAGTACTGAAGAAGCACATTGGCTGTATAGAATTATATGCTAATTGTTTCAATCAAACTAAAAAAAAAGGCAGGAACAATCATTTGATTACTTATCCTTACAGCTGAACAAAAGGAGAATAGTGATTCCAGTGGTTAACCATTGCCTGGTACTTGTTGTTGCAGCTTTTTTCCTTTCCTCCCTCAATCAATTAAAATTCAAACCTGCCATTCGCGGTGCCTGAGTTTCACGCCATCTCCCCAAAATAAAGTGACAGGTGACAGGTGGGTTGTGGAGGGCTGCTGGTTGACAGGTGGCCCGTTTCCATGACGCCAGAGCACGTAGTGATTAGCGGCCCACCGGTGGCCCATGTGGGAGAGTGAAAGCTTTATGTTGGGTACGTACAGATGCTGTTGGACTGTTGTGCTGCCGACATCTGCTCCCCTTTGGATTTGTTAATCCTGTACAAGTTTGGATCTGTTTGGCCAATGAGTGTTGTCAAGCACAGATGTCAAAAAGACTGTTTTTTATCAGCTGTTCAGTTGGTCAGTTGAACACTTTGGTCGAGATAGAAATGATTATAGCAAAAATTGGACGGGCTGCAGTGACATTCACGGTGCTCAGAAGAACGCTTCTGACTTTGGTGATCCACTGACTTATCTTCCACACAAGTAAGGTAGATATGAGCATAAGTTGGCATAAATGCTTTAGTTTATGACTTTAAATAACAGACAGTACTTGCCACTGTTACACCACCCATTGCTTTGTGGACTCTGTTTTTAGGTCTACAGTCTGGCGTTTGGCCATTTTGCTCTTTTGCGCTGATCAGGTGATGAGCAGTAGTGGGCGGCTGTGCCTCAGGTGGTGGAGCAGTTAGCTTCTAATTGCAAGGTTGGCGGTTCGATCCCCTGCCAAGACACCGGGCAAGACACGGGACCTGAAGTTGCCCCTGATGGCAGCTCTGTCGCCATTAGTGTGTGAATGGGTGAATGAGGAAACACTGTAAAGCGCTTTGAGTACCACTAAGGTAGAAAACCATTTACCATTACCCTAAAACATGCTCTGCTGTTTATTTTCCCCAAATGGGACCATCATTTACAAAATGAAAAGCATGCCGTATTGACGTAGACCTGAACCAAGCAAATGAGACCAATAATTCGTTAGGAAAATGTTTACAGAGGTAATAAATCAAGACAGAAATACAGTCATTGATTTCTAAAAATCGTGACTTCCTTTTACAACCTGAGACATCACATAGGACGCAGCAGTTTGGGAAAAATGTCTTCTTGCGATTTTTCTGAAATTTATTGCAATTGCAATTTTACCTAACTTTTAAAATTCAAGTTTCAGTTTATTATGTGATGAAGCATCACCACGAGACACCATGAAAAGTCTGACTGTCACATGAGGAGAATGGCATTTTTCCACTGACGATGGATGAAAAAATGACTCACTTCATAACTGTAATTTTATTTTTACAATTTACGATTACAGATTTTCACTGTTGTTAAAAAACTGGTAATAACAAGTAAAATCAAAAAAAAAAAACGTGTCAAAAATCTGTGTTTTTGTTCTGTTGAGGTTGTAGAATTCATAGACTGTATAAAAGATGGACGTAGCTACCGTGACGTCACCCGTTGNATTGAATATACACTATATATACACATGTAGTTAGTGTATCCTCAATATTTAAGCTAAATCTGTGAGATGTGTCCAATAAGTGAATGTAGTTCACGTTAGAAGAATAATTCATTTCTCTGCCTGCCACACATTTCATATTTCTCATTTGTGTGCAGCATCATGTGCCATCGTCATAATATGGTGTGATGAACATGAAAATGTGAAATCACGGCAGCGTGCGGCGTAAGCCTCCCGTAAAACCAGGAGCGAGAGGGTGTTACATATTGAGGTCGTAGCGCATTTCTTTGTGAGGCTCCATAAATCTTCTTTACTGTAAGAGAGGCGACCCGGTGTGGCTTAAGAGCAGCCGTGGAGAGCTTAATAGAAGCGCAGTTATTGGGATTATTCCCTATTGTGAAGCTCTCTAAGGTGTGACGCCCGAGCGGACGGGCGAGATTAATTGATTATTGAGCTCTAAATCAATGATAATCAGTAGTTCTGTGTGTAATTCTGGATCTCAGGTCTTTGTCTTGATCTCTGTCCCTGGAGAAATCTGTTAAGTTGGTCCTCATCTGTTTTGCTAATCTTTTGGTTTTCACTCCCCCGGTCTTGGACGGGCATCCCATTAACATGTTGAATAGGCTGCAGAGCTTTCAGCCTGCCACTAACCTTGCACTGTTTTTGTGCTCTCTCTATTTTTTTGAGTCATAAAAATGGTGCACTTTTAACAAACCAATTCAGACTCCTGCTCACCTCCCCTGACCTCCATCCACTTGTTGCTCTGCTTTCTGTGTAAAATAGATTTTCATAAATGGTTCATGGATGTTGTCCACAGAGATGTTGTTGCTCTGCCTGGTGAGTAGAACATGGCGCTGACACTGCCAGGCTCTGCTCCTCTGCGAGGGTAAAGGCTGGAAGCTGTTGTGTAGTAAAGCCTGTTCCTTCGATAAACCTCTCAACCGGCGTCAGACTTTCGTTTCCAAAACACTCCATACTCACTTTGAATAATGCATAAATCAGACGCTTTTCTTTTAGCTAAACAAATGCTGTTTTCTCCTGTGAAGTGAGTTGAGGTCGTGGCTCGGGTCGTGGATAATGATGGGATTTTTATTTTCTAGTTCTTTGTCAGAGCCTTGATAAGTGGCACTAACAGGCTCATCATCCATGAAGTCTAGCTTCCTTTATATATAAGATATTGTTCTAAAAACGGCATTGAAGTGTTGCTAGATGACATTTAAAACTCAATTTCAGTGTGCTGAAGTAAATAAAATGTTAATTTACTGTGGAAGGTCTGAAGTAGCACCGCTGCTAATATTTCTATTAATTTCTGATTGATTTATTCATTTTTAATGGGAAATTACTCATTTAGTTGAAGGTGGTAACTAGTAAAAAAAATTAAAGTTAAAATTAAAAAAGTGAGTCATCTTTTGCTAAAGGCCAAAGTGATATAAGAGAGTGAAAAACAAAAAATATTCTCTTTAGTGAAAGTCGAATGAGAAAATGTTGGCAGTTTTAGCCAACATCTGACCACAGACTGTGTAACAGATGGACGTAGCTACCGTGACGTCACCCGTTGGTTTCTGCACTGAGAAAATGAAGCCAGGGTTTTGCTACTTCCTGGTTGACATCTTGGATTTTT
>NW_007578494.1:281179-287122 GCF_000690725.1 Stegastes partitus
CAGTGTTTTCATAGCTTATAATATGCTTATAATTTGCAGAGCTGCATTTGCATGACTTTCATATTTCACATTAAAGACACGCTGCAGAAAGAGGTTAAGCATCCCTCAGCGGTCTGAACATAGATTCACATGACTACAATCGCCCTGAATCCTGAAGAACACAGAGTACCGAACACGACACGAGCTATTGATAACTAAAAATACTAAAATGAGTCGAACCCGAGTAGAAAAGTGCCGTTCGTCTCATTGTGCGACACCGAGGATTAGCACGTCAGCTAAATGCCCTAAAATGCAACCGAAAATATGCTTAGCGTGTGTGGCACACTTTGATTCACTGCCGAGCCGTAAGTCAACTAATCTGGCTTTGTCTTTTAAAATGAGAAACGAGGTTACACAATCAGTCTGAAATATCTGCCCGGTTGTTTGAGAAGAAACGGAAGAGAAATTCGCTTTGAAGTTTGAGCCGGAGTGTGACTGAGACAGCGGAATTATCTGTGGGCGGTAATTGTGTGAAACAACTATCAGCGCAGGCAGATTGCTTTTGACTTTGATTCACTTTTGAGGCTTTCGAGTGCAATCAGTTGAACTCAATTAAAAGCATAAATGAAAACAATATTACACCAACACACTCGCATTATTTCTCTGCTATGGTTAAATATATTATCTCCTCCTCCTCTGGGCTATAGAAAATGAGGAATGAAGCATTTTTAATTATGTCGAAATTTTTCAAAGAGTTTGTCAGTCTTTGGATCTTTTCATCAAAGGTAATGGCACCTGGCAGCGCTCTATTTTAGGAATAAGCGCAGAGTTAATTATGATTTATTACCAGAGTTGTATGCGGCACTTTAATGAATGTAATCTCACCGAATGGCTCTGATTTATGAATTACTACAAGGGGGTTTAACGCCATCTCAGAGGTAGGTAGGACATAATTATGCATTTATTTTTGCCCCGGGACTTACACTGTAGGAAGAAACGGCGCTTGTAAAAACAAACAGCGGAGACGAGTTCACCTTAAACCTGAAAAACGACTCGGATTAAGACGTAAGCGTGTTGTCTTCTCCTCAAAGTGTTTGCCTCAGACTCACTGGGGTGCTGTGAAATTAATGAGAGAAAACTGCCAGGGTGGTGTTGGGCATAAAAGCGTCAGATGCCTTCTTCTGCTCTGAGAGAATTATTAAAGTGCTGGTTGCCAGGCGGAGACGAGGAGATCAGTGGAAGCCCCTCGCCGCGAGCTCCATGCATGTCAGGAGGGGGGGAAGGAGCGCCGCGAGGATGCCGACGTGGGGAATATGTGATTTTTTTTTTGAGGAGGGGCGGGGGGAGGCTCCCGCCATTTAGCACCATCTGCTCGGTCATTTGGGTGTTTGTTTTTTTATTTTTTTTTTCTGTAAATGTGACGGGGGACAAATGCTGCGAGTGCAGAGCATGTTAGGATGATGGATGTTCTCCACATGCAGAGTGTCAGCGAACACAGCAGCCTGGATCATGCTAACAGCACAGAGTCTGCAGGGGGAGAACACGTCAGAGGAAATAAGACGCTGGAGCCTCAGATGTTAGGTTTGGGTAAAAAAAATTACACAAGTCTTCTTCTGTTATTTGCACTTTTAAAAAGATTAAATTTACATAAATAAATCAAAGCGTTGTTAAGTCTGAGGAAACAAACAAGAGTCCTGATTATGAAGTATGAAAAGTGGCTTTGAATGTTACCAATCACACAATCTGCATAAGTTGCAGCATGCCACTGTGATCACATGATTGGTTTAATGTGTCGCGTGTAATTAGACGGTTCTGTGAAATGTAGACCTTCCTTGCTTTGGATCCTAAGATCATCATCAAATAACAGATTTCCACATCATTTTTCCCCAACATGTTCACACACTCTAATTTTGGTTGATGCAAAATTTCATAAAACCCAGAAGAAGCACAATCAAATCCTAAGAATCAGAGGTCATTAAGTGAAAAGGCTTCAGTCAGGTTGGCCAAAGGGTAGCCGAATAATCAGAGTAAACTTTAATTCTGTTTCTCTTGTCCTTTCTGGGGCAGGCGTATTAACCAGCCAGAATTTAGTAGAGCTGCGACTAACCGTTATTCTCATTGTTGATTAGTCCGTCTCTCTTATCTCATTATTCCATCTTGCTTTATTAATTAGTTGTAACAAGACGGTGAAAAATGACGCGCAGTAAAGTATTCAGTATCATAGAGTTTGCTGCCCAGTTTCTCTAGTTTTCTCCTCTGCTTCACTTCATTTGT
The DNA here is from genome assembly GCF_000690725.1 of Stegastes partitus. NCBI lineage: Eukaryota > Metazoa > Chordata > Actinopteri > Pomacentridae > Stegastes > Stegastes partitus. The sequence goes on from NW_007578494.1 coordinate 283,433, forward strand.
GGTCTTACAAATACTTTTTGGCAGAGTAGAGTCGGTTGTTTTGAGAGAGCACACAAATGTGTCGGTGTAGCTGTTAAGAAATTAAAATTAATTAGCTACATGGGGGAAAGAATCGACTGCAGTAATGTCTCTGAACCCTAAAACTCACCGGTGGGTTTAAAAGGCAGGTTGTTTTTTTAAAAATTGCCCAAATTACACCATTTATCAGAAACTGTAGAACAGCCTGGAATTAATCATATTCCATCAGAAAATGGAACCAAATCTGAACCTAAAATCACGACATTTCATACAAATCACTTTATTCCACACGTCTCATTTAAGAAATTGCCAAAAAAAATACACTGTTTGCATTAATATGAGTCTGTAAACTTAAACAAAGTTCTCTGCGCAACTGTGCAACCATTAGTCTGTAGAAACATTGATTGTACATCTGGAGATCCACCAGTTTTTCCAGTATTGGTACACACCTTCGAACACTTCAAAAAATGTTGTACATGCTGGTTCTAGGTTTTTTTTTTTTAATCAATTTAGTAAAATAAATCATCAAACAATTTCAGATTGACGTACTGATTGATTGATTTGCGATGTATGGCGTTATAACTGTGTAATAAGACACTTTTGAATTCCCTTTTCTTCTATTCGTGCTTGCATTGTTTGCACAGAGGTACAAGACCTTATGTAGCAGCGAAAAATGAGCCCACAGGAAGTGAAAATACCCAAAAAATAAAGAAGCTTGATGGACAGAAGCAACCACAAGCGCCGGCTATGAGGCCTGCTGATGTCACATGTCTGGATCAGAAACTGGACTTGATATTGGAAACATTGCAGATGTATCACAGTTGCTAACTTTGGTAGACGTTCCTGAATTGATGACATGTTTGCAGCTAGTTTTAGGCTGAACTCGTCTTCGCTGTGAGCATGTAGGTGCCACATTCCAGTATACCAATAGGATTTGATCTCAGGTATAAATGCGCGTTTCCACATTTATTTAATTAAATAATCAATGACACATGAAGAACCTCTAAAGGGCGACAGGCGGGTCATTTTTATCAGAAGCATCAGACAAACTCTAAGAAGAAGAAGAAGAAGAAAAAAAAAAAGACTTAGCAGAGTCTGGATCAGGGCCAGACTTAATAACTTCGCCTTGATAAATCTGCCACTTTAACTTTTGCAGCACTTCCTGGGGTTAATGAGGCATATTTTACTGTCGCGCTACCAATTTTGGCTGATTTTACAGCTTTATTTTTCCCACCCTAAAATATCAGTCATCTGCCACCTTTAAAACTCTGCCGCAGAAGTTTGTTTTTAGAGCTGATTATTACGACGTTTGAGAACCTGAGCGGGCAGACATTGTTCTTCACGAGCACAGCGGGATCTCACATTAGAGAACAGCTGAGTAATGATGACAACGTAGCCGAAAGAAGAAAAAAAAGTATCATCAGCAGCGGCGGCGGCGCACTTTGAAGCGCTGACATTTTTCTGGGATGCTCCAGGGAGAGTTTACAATGAATTTCTACTCGTCCGTGGTATTTTCATTGTGTCGTCTGTCCTCTCACTCCTGGTCATCATCGCTAAAGTGCAGCATAATTTCACTCCGGTGGCAGGGAGCTTACAGTGCCCGGGATTAGCCGGTCCTTGGTACTTGACTTTAGAAAATTGTCCGTGCAAAATGTCACAGCGGCGACACAGTGTTGACTGTTTGCTGGGAAATCGGCCTCCCGAGTTCAGAGCCTCTTTGTGCCTTTTTACCAGTCCTCTGTCCTCCCTGCTCTCATATCGACATCTGCTTTAGGGAAACTACAAGGCCATTAACTCGTGGTGGAGGGGAAGGCCTGGAACAGAAGGTCAGAACAGAGACAAGCCCAGAAAGGGATGAACAGAAGCGGGAGGAAGGGAAAGACGAAGGGTTTAAAGGGTCAGAGGGAGAAATTGCGGATGGAGGGGATAAAAAAAAAAAAAAACAGCGGCAGAGATTGAGTGTGAACAGGAAATAGTGAAAAAGGGTCAGCGGAGAGAGACAGAAAATTTGAAAGAGTATTGAACCAGAAACAAGGAGACACCCAAGGGACTGAAATCCAATATTGCCAGCCCCTGAAGGACTACAGTACAAATGAGTAATCCCTAAGAAAAAGCATTGCATATGTGAGGACAAAGCCGAGAAAGCCACTGAACAAACCCCCTTTTGGAATAAAAGCAACCTAAGATAAAGTGAGTTAGTGAACATTTCACAGTGAGTGATTCTGAATACAGATATTGATTCTGGTGTCATCACCCTCCAGCAAACACTAAATGTCCATTAACTCAAGAAAAGAATGCTTGAGACTATCAGAACACACTTGTACAGGGAAATACAAAAATAAACATCCTCCAGGCTGTTGAATCCTACATAAATGCTGATAGAAAGCAAAGCATGTTTCCTCTCCAATGGCTAATTATCATAACAGCATCTAGGATATTTTCAGAAAAAAATCACTAAGCTTAATTTGAACTATCAGACTATGAAACTACTTTCAGTGAACATTCTAGCATAACTTACATTTTGTAGATATGCTGAGAGAGGTTGAGGGATGTGTACATAGAAAGACTGAAACTACATTCTTCAAATAGGACAAATACATTAAAATCCTGCTGGTGATGGTATAAACCAACAAGGTAATCAATGCTTACAGACTCAATCTGTTACTAAGCCTCAGGTCATAGATTATACAGAAGCAGTAGCTATTGGCTCTAAAAAGTGAGGCCTGCATGCTAATGGTACGTGTCCAAGAAGGTGTTTTTAGATGCGATGGGGTCCCAGCGTGCTTCCCAACATCGATTGTTTGTTGGATGTACAGCTCGGCAGTGTCTTGAGGCTTCACGCTCTTACAGCTGTGCAGACATTGGCTGCACCTGACTGGACGAACCCGTCACCTGTAGGTTGTCTGCTGCTGGATTTCAAACCAGACCAACATTATTTTGAAATTTTTTGCTTATATTACGAAAACACTTTCCCAAAAATGTATTTCTAAAAACATTTGAGGTGAGAAATGAGCCATGCCGTTGCTGAATATTTTGTTGTTTTTAGTTTAAGAACAGTTAGTTTAAACGTTTTGGGGGAGTTTCTAGAGGCACTGAGTGACAGCTGATTTGCGTAAAGTAGCCGAGACCCCAAGTTATGAGCCAACGAGGAACCATAGACTGTATAAAAGATGGACGTAGCTACTACTTTTTTTTACTTTTGAGTTCTTTGTCAGAGCCTTGATAAGTGGCACTAACAGGCTCATCATCCATGGAGTCTGGCTTCCTTTATATATAAGATATTGTTCTAAAAAAACTGCATTGAAGTGTTGCATAAATGACATTTAAAACTCAATTTCAGTGTGCTGAAGTAAATAAAATGTTAATTTACTGTGGAAGGTCTGAAGTAGCTCCGCTGCTAATATTTCTATTAATTTCTGATTGATTTATTCATTTTTAATGGGAAATTACTCATTTAGTTGAAGGCGGTAACTAGTAAAAAATAAAATTAAAAAAGTGAGTCATCTTTTGCTAAAGGCCAAAATGATATAAGAGAGCGAAAAACAAAAAATATTCACTTTAGTGAAAGTAGAATGAGAAAATGTTAGCAGTTTTAGCCAACGTCTGACCATGGACTGTATAAAAGATGGACGTAGCTTCCGTGACGTCACCTGTTGGTTTCTGCACTGAGAA
>NW_007578494.1:287213-294190 GCF_000690725.1 Stegastes partitus
GGGCCGGTTGCTACGTCCATCTTTTATACAGTCTATGCGAGGAACAACCACCGTGATGCTCCGTCTCTCAAAATACAATCAAAATGCGTTGCATGATTCCTACATAGACAATGAGCATTGACAGATCCACCAGACATGTAACAAAACAGCCAGCAGGGGGCGACTCCTCTGGAATCAAAGAGATGTCAGATTGTCTAGAAGTCTATGAGAAAATGACTCAACTTCTTACTTAATTTATTGCCTTGGTAAACAATTTCCTATCAGGTTTATGTTCCGAATTGCTAGTTGCCATTAAAGACTTTTAAAATACATTATAATAATGTCGTAAGTTTTAGTGTCCTCAATCAATACTGGACCAATTCCACACATTTTTTGTCGCTATTGATTATTTAATTAATGGGAAAATAGGGCCCAGGATTAAAAATATGGGACGTAGCCTTTAACATGAGTACACTTTCCTGAAACGACTGCAATGTGGGGGACTGAGTTTACATTTTACATTTCCGTTAAAACGTTCCCTGAATGGAAAAAGATCAGGGAATGTTCCACAATACACCGAGAATCACTGCAATATGTTGCACATTAAGCAGAATACACTTAAGAAAAGGCTAGTTGTACTTTGGCTCAAACAAGGATATTTGTCTTTGTTCTGTGTGTGTTCAGAAAATAATCAAGTCGGAGAACTCAAAGTGACACTTTTGCATATAAAAGCCTCCTGAGCATTTTCTGATGTTAACCCAGTTGAACGTGTGGCTCTAAAAAGCAATAAAAACCCTTTTGATCATGAAAACATTCAAAAAACATTCCAAGCATAAGGACACTATTATAATGAAGAGAAGAAAATGAGGAACACTATCTCAGAATTAAAAAACTAAACAATATACAGGATCTACAACCGTGAACTTGATTGAAAGAGATTTCAAATTGCGAGATGAATCAATGGATCTCGTCTGTGGCCTGTGCTGCACGGATACTTTATCGTTAGCTGAAGTACATCTTCTGTGCTGAATACAATAGCGCGACAAAATGTTATCAGGCCTTCGCAAAACTTATTCAAGGATTCATAGCCTTGTGAGAAAATGAAAAACAGAGGCGCTGCAGGGCTGGAGGTTCACTTTGTCTCCTGCTGTTATGAGGCAGCAGAAACAATCTTTGCTTGTACATTAGCTGTCTCCATGTCGGCCTGCACTAGCAGATGGAACCTGCAGCAACATGTGCAGTGAAAACACACACCTGACTCCTGCAGACATGCATGTACGACACGGTTTATCGCCTCAAACTGTCACATTAATTTTGTTAATTGCACATAAAATAACACGTTTTTTTCACAGCGTGTCACAACACGAACCCTGAATTGTTGGTTCTAATTAGCTGCAGGCAAGAAGTGGTCTAAACTCCCGGTTAGATGTTGTCATAGCTCAGTTTAATTAAATGGAATTCAGTTTTCATTAAGCTGCCATTGCTGTAAATTTTCATCAGCAGTTATGCCAGTAACTCAATCAGCTTGGTTCATTGTCCAGCTGCAGTCCGACATATTTGATTCCTAATTTCTTTGCTTTTATTTCGCCAACAACAATGATTTGTGATTTAGAAGAAGCAACATTAGCAGCAACCGTATGCGTGTTGGACTGTATTTAGGAACAGCAGTACTTTGAGGTAACCGCATACAATGAAAACGCTAACATGGTGTAAAGTTGACCAACATCTTAATTCAGAGCACTGATTTTCCAAACTGGGAGCCACTGCAGTAAAAGACAAACAAAAACTAAAGTGCAAAGTTGTAGCAGCAAACTGGGAGAGTTACTCCAAGTTCAATGAATATGATTTATGTAGAGAAGAGTTTGCTGATGTTATCATACCAACCTTTATTTTACTAAAATCCAACTGAGATTTATTAGTTGTATCTCCTGTCATTGAAAAGGATTTCTAAACATTGTGGCTTGACGGTGCAATTTTTTTTTGGCTTCTCAAGGCTTTGAGGTTCACTGGTTTAGAACTGAGACTGTCTATGAAGCTGATAACTCCTCTGAAGGGAAGCTGGAATATGTCAGAAACCGGAGCTGTTCAGGTGACGTCATTGAGTCTGTGAGCAGGTGCTGGAGTGCACAATCAATCTAGGGGGAGAATTAGTTGATATGCATCTGGTTGGCTAGACAGGTAGCAGTTGCTAATAACTTTTATCTAAGAAACGATAAGCAAGCCCACGACAGCCCAATACAGTCAAGACTGTGACATCCAGGCTACGTGACGTTCAAGAGGTTTGTGCTCACGTCTTCACCTCCCAGTCACATTTCAGACTCCCTCGTCCTCTCATTTCTCAGTTTGTACATCCTCCTGGACTCTCCTCTTCAGTCCCTTCCACCGGAGATGTAAGCAGAGGAGACAAGGAAGAGACATGAGGATAGAGGAGTCCAGGCAGCTGGCGTTTAACAAAATGAGACACCCTCGCCTCAGAGCTATTGTTTTAAATCGACGTCAATTAAATACGACGTGTAGCGCAGCACAGAGGCGCCGTCTGTTTAGCTCAAGTCTACCGCTTCATTTTATGATCTCTGTCAGACGAGCAGAACAGCGTTCAAGACGGCTTACAGCACATATAACTTAAAATCCAATCCGCAATGTGACATAATGTGACAAGAATATGACAACACACGTGCTGTGAAGTATGAACGAGGTGATGCACACAAATGAGTTCTATACAAATAAGGAGCATGTGTGTTGTGATTGAGTGATGTGTGTAACGTACACATGTTCCAGATGTGTGTCACTGGTGCAGAAAAAAACTACCATAAAGGATGCAGCAAGGACATCTTGTGCATTCTCCTCCTGGCTTTTTCTTTGTTTGTTTGTGAGCATTTAGAAAAAAAGTGTCATTCATGTGAAAGTGAAAGAGTATTACTGTTTATAGATATATTTTGTCTATGAATTAAAAATAGAAAGTGTAAAAAAAAAAAATTGCATTCATTCCCTTCAAAGCGACTCACCTAATTCAACACAGGTGCAGCCAGTCAGTACTAGAAGTCACACAATTAGTGAAATGGAGATAATCTCAGTGCAGTGAATGTGTCTCGGTGATTGTAAAGAAACCTGTATGTCCAGTCACTGGTGAATCAGTGCTCCTGCCTGTAACCACACTATGAAGGCTAAAGAACACTCCAAGCGAGAGACGGTTGTTGAAAAGCAAAAGCCAGGGGATGAATTTTCAATTTTCAAGTCACTCAATATCCCTATGAGTACAATTAAATCCATCATTAACAAATGGAAGGAATGTGGCACATATATAAATGCCTAGAGCAGGCCGTCCTCAAAAACTGTGCAAGAAAGCGAAGAGTGAAGGAGGCCACCAAGACACCGATGTCTCCTCTGAACGAGATACAAGCTTCAGTGGCTGAGATTATAGAGACTGAGCATATGCCTGTCAAAGCTTTATGAGAAAGTGTCAAAGAGAAAGCCAGTGTTGGAAAAAACTCATATTACATCTTGACTAAAGTCCACCAGAAGGCGTGTGGGAGATTCAACAGCAGGAAAGTTCTTTGGTCCGATGAGACTAAAATTGAACCTTATGGCCATCAGACAAAACACAGTGTATGGTCGACACCCAACACCGAACATCATCACAAACACACCACCCCCACTGTGAAGCATGGTGGTGGCAGCATCATGATGTGGGGATGGTCAGCAGCAGGCCCTGGAAGGCTTGTAAAGGTAGAGGGTACCAAAGTATAGAGAAGTCCTGGAGGACGACCTGGTGCAGTCAGCAAGGGAACTGTAACTTGGGAAAAGATTTGTTTCCAGCCAGAGCATGTTCATTAGAAGATGGATGTTCTGGAGTCAGAGCCCAGACTTCAGTCCAACTGTGAATTTGTGGCTGGACTTGAAAAGTGCTGTTCAAGATTCAATAGTCTTTATTAATCACATGCTCATACAGTCTGTGCGGCGAAATGCGAAGTGATTGTTCCTCAAGGCTGTGCAATAACAATGAGACAATATGAAAGAATTTTTTTTCTTTCTTAAATATAGAAAAATAGAAACCTGACAGAGCAATTCACCAGATGTTGAGGTAATTCAGCTACTCCAGCTAGTCTGACTAAAAGCAGAGACCCATTTCTTTCCATGAACACTACAGAACAAGCCATGCTTATAAAATAGGCTCAAATGGAACAAGAAGTGAGTTCATAGTTAGCTGTAAGTCATGGAGTCATTAGAGAGAAAGAAGAAGACAAAAGCGGCAAAAATGAATTACCAGCTTGCTTTGTCTGTCCTGACATCATCCAAACAAAAGATGAAGCCTCTCTGCATCAACAGGCGTCTGTTCTCCGAAGGCCGACAACCTCTTCCTGGTTATTAATAGCGCTGCATGCAAAAGTAAACAAACCTAGAATTAAAAAGAAAGCAAATTGTCATTTTCATAATGCAGGTTGCGGAGGTCATCCCTCGATGCGTCACGTCGCCTCCCAGCAGAATTAAGAAACGCCTCAGCGAGCCCACACAGCTGCATTGTTCGTTTGTATCGTTAAAATAAATTGCCGTGTTCTGTGTTCTGTGCAAAGAAAAAAAAAAAAAAACTGTTACACAAAACCTTGTTTTCACCCCGCGGCCCTGCTCAGGATTTTGTCACTGTTTTGTCCCAGGGGCTCCTCAGCTGCTTCAGAGACACAGGAAGACGTGGTGTGTTGTTCCTCTACACTGAACTCACCCATGGGCAAACGCAACAACTTGTCTCGCAGTCTATTGCTGTTTGAGGTAATCAATTAATAACAAACCCCTCATTTGCATCGCGCTACATCCTGCCGGGGGAACGGAATCACATGTGGATGAGGAAGCAGGGGGGACCGAGGCGATGTCGTCTGCCGTCGCTTGAGCTCAGATCGATTTTCGTGCAGTGCATCTGCTGGAGAAGTCATTCCATGAAGCAGCTTTGTGTTTCTGCACGGCAGTCAGATGGCACTTGTGCAACCCCAGACGATATATATGTGAAGCTCCGCTCGAGTGGCAATTTCTTCGAGCCGAAACAGAAGAGAGAAAAAGAGATTAAGAGAGGGATAGATGGTTGATATAATGCCCACCCTCTTCTCGGAGAGGAAGAAGACTTGGTCTGATGAAATGCTCTTTCCAGATTGTGTCTGAAGTAACTTGATAGAGGATGGATGTGTGGGAGGCTATGAAGCACAAGTGGATCTGGCTGAAAGAACAGGAGGTAATGCACTGATCCCGCTCTTCAGCACTGTAATACTAATATAACTTTATTTATACAGCACCTTTACAAACAGTTACATGGTGCTTCAAAGACTGACAAAAAGAAAAAAAAAAAAGCCAAGAGAGTAAAAATCACTGCACTGCTCCACTGAATGTCAGCTAGATTGTGATGCAGAAGAAAAAAGTTGGCATTGTGTTGCTGATTTGCAAGTCTAAAATATCTGCAAAGACGTCAGGGTTAAAATGAGTCATTTGGTCCAAGTGGGTTTTTCATTTCAGCCGGCTTTAAAGAAGGGATGTTGTTAGAAAGCACAAAGCAGAACGAGGTTAAAGGGCGGAAAAAAAAACTAAAGGAAGCTTTCCACGGCAGAAACTCAAGGGCGTCGTGAGGTCGTACGAATATCTACAGGAATGTAATCGGTCCTTTCAGCCATTGTGGTGTATTAACATACAGCTTTAACTCTGAATGCACCATAACATCAACAGATAGTCGTCACTGGATGTAACTCCAGTTGTAGAAACAGACTGTGCAGTAACCTACATGGCAGATTTATTGTTGTTGACTCGATGAGGACATCGAGACAGAATTTGAAAAAATTGAACTTGATGTCTTCTCCGAGTTTATTTTGCAGAGCAGCTTCCAAGTACCGACCCTGGAGTGGGGACTATTTTCACCCTTTGTGAGGTTGTTCTTGCAGTCGGAACACACACACAAACTTTCAGGCTACTTTTAAACAGCCCCAAAAGTTCCTGCTGTGGAAAGACAAATTCTGAAATTGAAGAACATTTAAGGAAAGAGGATGCAAACCTCACTTCACATCAACACTACGACCACCAAGCAGTAGAAAGAGCAGGTTTTGTACATTTTTGTTCAGACCAGATGGTTTTAAATGTGACATGTGACTGTTTCCCTCTTATATATCTGATATATTCTTGTAAACCTTCTTCTATATTACATTTTTATTTTACTTGATTTCACCTTCATTTTATACCCTACCCTAATATTCTGTGTTGTCTTTTTGCTTTGGTGATGAAGTTTTTCGACAGATCAGATGAGTCGTATAAAGATCATCAGCAAAATCCAGACTTTTTAAAAAAAATGTTTTTACAGTTTCTGTCTCTGATAAATGGTGCTCTGATTATTCCTCTTTTTTTTTAGACAACGTGCCTTTCAAACCAGCCGGCAGCTTTGGGGGTTCAGAGGATTAATTACACATATAGTTATTAGTGATGTAAGATAAGAAGGAAAGAATATGAGCAGTTATACCTCGAAACACCATTGGGCCATTTTCACTAATCATAGAAACCGCTGCATTTTGCGTTCACGCCACGTCCACTTATCTGGCGAAACCTAGTGTTTAGATGTCTTTTGATAAGCAGCCCACTATATCACGAGCTGGAGCTAGCTAGATTTAATAGATAGACCAGATAAATAGATAGAGAGGTGAGGAGACCAGAGAGAAGATAAAAGATAAATACTTATTGCAGGCTTGAATGGATGCTGAGCCAGAGACGCTCAGGGCAGAGTGGAGCACTGAATGCTGAAGAACCCGGCTGGCGTCTGGCTGTGCAGAGTAAAGACGGAGCTGTGACTGAGCACAAAGTCCAGAGTGTGGGAACCTCGGCTGAGCAGGTTCTGGTGCGGAATGTGGGAGCAGCTGAACCAGTAGGAGGTCCAGGACTGACGGATGGAGCAGAAGTTAGTCTTGGTTACAAGATTGAGGTGGATCTGACACACCTGTCTCTTAAAATGTAGACTAGTTTACGGATTATATCTGTAG
>NW_007578494.1:294557-343867 GCF_000690725.1 Stegastes partitus
ATTATTAGTCAGGATCAGAAATGCTTCATTGATTCCTGAGGGGAAAGTGTTGAAGTTGCTCCCATTCAAAGACTAAGCAGTAAGAAGAAAAAAAAACACATAAGTAGAAAAGTATGTCCTAAAAATATCAACACAGGCAGAATAAAATATGACAATGTACCTCGTGCTATGAAAAAAATATAAAATGTAGTGAAGAACAACAGAGCTGCAGCATAACTAAAGCACCTTATTTAAAATTCTATTCTACTTTTTAACATTTACTTGATATTCGTCTGTATTTTCTGTATCCTCGATAGAATACCTAAAACAACAGCTCTTTTTTTTTTTAAAACCCGTTCTGAACTTTCACTTAAATTTCACATTTATTAAATTATTTCTCAAACTTCCTTTTTTTTGTTTGTTTGTTGTAACCTCAGTTTATTCCTGAATTTTACGATATATTCGATCATTTCAACCTGTAATGAGATCGCCCGAGGCAACTGTGAAATGAATAAATCCCACAAACAGAATTTTATTTTTTAATTTTATTTTATTATTCATTGTTATTTTGTCAAGTCGCACTTATTCAAAATAAAAGATGAAACTGCTTCATGCAGTGACATCTGCCAAGGAGTAAAAATGATGAGAACGCTGACACTGCTCCTAAAAAATAAATATAAGCTTAGATTAAAGTCTTAAGTTGCTGTTACGAGTATCAGGGGGGAAAAATGGGGCTTCAATTGCTAAAGACAATGAACCATTTCTATTTTGTCATTTGCTTCCATAAATGTCTCCGATCTGCTCTGTGTAAACACTGCAGTTCATCCCAGTGGAGAAATATCACGATTTGAAGTTTAGATTTGTTTTTCTGACGGATCTGAACGTCACAGAAAAATAGTTTAAGGATCACTAGAAATCATAAATGGGTGGAAACTTGACTCTGTGCTAAGCTAAGCTAATCGTCTGCAGCTTGTGGGAGTTTACTATTTAGCGCGCATGCAGGGGAGTTTTATTGATCATTTTATCTGTGTCAGTGTGGGCAACAAAGCAATGAGTTCATTTCCCGAAATTTCAAGCTTTTCCTTTAAATCCTGAGTCACGATTTACAAACTGCCAAAAGCGTTCACCTCGGCGCTGAGCTGTGTGTAATTAGAGCAGGTGTTTCTTTGAACATACAGTGAAGCGCCGAGACGAAAGGATCCCGCTGCGATCGTGTGAATGTACGCGTTTGTCTCATATTACGTCATTTTACTTTTTCCCGCCACGGAGCAGTTTTTTTTTTTTACAGTCAAACTGATTTTCCTCCCTGAGTGCGGATCAACTTCTCACAATGCTGATGAGTTGTGTTCCGCTAAGTGTTTCCGACAGGTGTCATATCGTATTTGTGCAGCTTGTAGAGGCATTATGAAGCGCCGTTTCGACCGAATCAGACGTCGGCGCGGATCTTTCTCGCGCACGTGGACGGATCTCCTGTCGCGAATGTCAAGTGCGAGTTATTGAACGGAGTCGGAGGTAGAGGGAGTCTTGTGACTGATCCCGGGCTGCTCTCCAGCGCTCCTTAGCCTCTGGCACTCGGCAGGTAAAGCCCAACAAGCTCCAGCTCAGTCAGACTTAGGGGATTATTTACTTAGACCCCGCTCAGAGCGTCTGACTTCATTTCTCAAACACCCTTCATTTCACAATGCCAGCAGCATGGCAGCATCCTGGCATGTCAGTCCCCATCACTCCCGCCTCGCTTCTCTCAGGTTCGTACTGGGGAGCAAGAAAAAGAACAATTTAACTGAGCTTTTATGTGCATATTTTCTATCTTCGTGCGTGCCCGAGCACAATTTATTGTTTCATTTCTCTAGAAAGACGTCTCAGTGGGGACTAAAAAAAATCAAAATAAAATAAAAAAACATGTAAAAATTCAGGGGCTGTCGAGCCAGACCTCATGACACATTCCGTTTGTCGTCTTTGAGTAAAAGCCTGTGTTTTTCTGCTTTAACAAAACAAGCAAATTGCATTCTTTTCTGTCCTCCGGCTCTGGATGTTATTTGTCGCCTGCCAAAGCGGCTTCACACCGCGCCTTATCTCTCTTTTAAATTGGCCACAATAACAGCATCCTTTCCGCAAAGTTGTCCCATTATAATTGTCACAGGTAAACACATTGCCTGTTGTAGACCTGGAATTCTATCTGTCGCTCTCGTCGCGTCTGCGCTACTAGACATCTGCTTTGAAATGTTAGTTATCAGGTCAGCAGATCCCACCCCCTTTATTTATCCTGTTGAGTTTTTTTTTTTTTTTGCTCCAGGACATCCAGCTCTTGACTCTGCGGATGTGGTGTGTGTCTGCGTTTGTGTGTCTGCCGCTAGAGTGGCAAATGGCTAATGAATAATGCAGGGTAATAGTGATGTGTTGACAGCTCTGACGGCTGAGAGCTGCCGAGCTGTGTATCACTGATAATGTGCCATTTCCCTTCTGTGCTCCTCCACTCCTTTATTACAACAAATTGCCTTTTTTTTTGTTGGTAATTTCACCTCCACACACCCGCCCCACTGTCTCTCGGTGTGTGTGAAGAAGTTAGTTGAACTACCCAAACTACATTCTGCACCCGGAGACACAAGCACACATCTTTCGATAATGTGTCTGAAACTCTTTTAGTTTAGTCGCTGATTGGTTTCTAAATTGATTTTGGATTGTTTATGCTCAGAGTTTGGCCACATCAGACAGGAATGCATTTGGGTTTTTGGAGTTTGCCCTCAACTGAAATCAGCCAATGAGGCAATAACTCTAAACTAAAAGATAAAATGTTTTTCTTACTTCTTACTTTGAGGCCCCTAAATTGCTGTTTACAATTTATTATTGGCAATCAGAGCTTTTAAAAAGTCCTCCAGAGCTTCTCTTGTAAAGCCAAGAAACAACCGATTACTGAAAAAGACATAAGACTTTAAAGAAAAAGCAAATTGGACTTGTTTCCATTAATTGTTTTGCAGCGAATAAACTCGACTGTGCGGTGCTGCCATAAGGTGGCGGTATACACTACGTTACACATGGTTGTAATCATAGACTGTATAAAAGATGGACATAGCAACCGGCCCTGAAAAATGAACCGAGAAGTGTCAAAAACCTGCAACATCACTACGTCCACTAGCTGCTGGCTCCAAAAAGCCCTGGCTCCCATAGAAATGAATTGGAAAAGAAGTGATCACAGATCATGAAATACCGCATTCCTCCAGCTCAGGATTTTTTTAAAATTAGTTTTCATGGTCAAGTCCAGAGATCAGGTGGCCAATCTGAAAATAAATCAATACTGAATTTTTAAAAAATCATCAACATTTTGCGGGGCAAGGGGCGTGGCTGGCTTGATTGACAGTCGGCAGCGACCATACAGACGAAGCAGAAGGCGGTAAATGTGGGCGGGGCAGAGAGGGCCCGCCTCTCAATCCGTCTGACCAATCGCTGCTCCTATGGCTCCGCCCCCCTCCCACGATTTTTGCGTCACTGGCTCCAAAAATCCAAGATGTCAACCAGGAAGTAGCAAAACCCTGACTTCATTTTCTCAGTGCAGAAACCAACGGGTGACGTCACGGTAGCTACGTCCATCTTTTATACAGTCTATGGTTGTAATAAACAAAGTAAAAGCCTAAAACAAAACTAGCTGCCAACTACTGAAAAACCAAACCAACAAAGTTCTGGCGTTGTACAACAGAACAATGAAGAGAAGTCTTCAGTAATTGTTTAAATCAGGGAAGTTTTAATTATTCATTTGTGTCAAGTGGTGTCAACCGTTTTTCAGACTGTCTGAAGGCAAAGACAATAATAAAAGTAGAAACAGCTGATCAGTCATGGAAGTTAAATATTCATCTGAAAAAAGTGTTTCCGTTCCAATTATAGGAAAAAGTCATACAGTTTTTTTTTTTAAATTTTGCATTTCTGTTTCTATTAACTTTTTCTAATGAGATACTTTAAAATGGGCATAAAAATACAACATGGAAACAAGGCTCCTGTTCTCAAGATAGTTCACTCAACATCTCCAATGTTAACCTCAAGGTGGCGCTAGAGGGAATATTAGAGCATTACCAAAGTCAGTCTTTGGGCAACGAGAACATCGTAATCCAACAAGTATTTGTTGAGATTTTTTAGGACTAAAGTTGACACTAGAATAGCTAAAAACTCATGTTATTGTATTAAACTCTTTTTTATGGTGTGGACTGAGTACAGGCAGACCAGTATGATGTTTATCAAAAATATACATGAGCAGCAAAAGGAAAAATCTTTGTGTCACAACAGAGAAAAACAAACACAACTTTAAACTGGCTTTTGTTTATTCACATATGTTTAATTAAAAAACAACTTCATCATGCAGAAATCAGGCAGGCTAATAATCAGTTTAGCATTTGTACTGAGTGGATTGTCAATGTCAAGGGTTCCACATCTGCATGTTTTCATGGACATGTTCCATATGTGGGCAGAAGAAAACATGACGGAGACCTTTAGTGAGCATGAAAAAAGAGCTGCTAGGTTTATTGTGTTTGTCTGGAAAGAATGAAAAGTCAAATGAAAAACAGTCTGATCGAACCCTTAACAAGTAGATAAGCGTCACCGCCGCTCTGAGAACCAAGAAGCAGACACGACTCACAGGCAGAATGGCAGGTGTGAAGGGAATACAATAGAAAACAACAATACGGAAAACACAGAATACAATGAAGTACTGTATGCAACATGGGTTGAACCAGCCTGGAGTTAATGACAGCGTACAGGGCAGGTAATAAGCCGGGGAGAGGCCAAAACCCAAACTGTAAACGCTAAAGGCCGACCGCGTTAAAAGCCTTGAACAAGTAACACAAAAACTGAGCGCTCGCCAGACTTCAAGACACAAACAGACCGATGTTAACTCAAGAAAACAAGAAAACTGAGGACAGGAGAGTGTCAGCGTCAGTGGTAGCAGTCTATACTAATGTGGCAAGCTACAGAACAGAGTCAGGTAGTTACTCAGGATACAGACAGTGGGGCCACTCACACATTTAACAGACTGATCGGTATGGAAGTTGGAACATTCTGAACCTGGGGAGGCACGGTTACAAGAGTCTGGACCAACCGGGCGGGCTGGAGGATGAGTACACCATTAGGAAGACCGAGGCTTGATGGAGTGTTGCAGCGACAAACAAGTGTCCAGGAAGGGTTGTGCTCTGGAGGACTGGTGAATAAGTGAGGCACTGGTTGAGCTGGAGTGAGTCAATTAGTTCAACTGGAAGTCAAGAGAAGTGACAACACAACCAAGAAACTGGCAAAAATGTTTAGAGTGTGAGCTCCACTGACCGGTAGGTAAGTGTAGGGATTTGACTGGTTCCTTTATAGCAGGAGGTGGTAATTGGCGTCCAGCTTCATATGCAGCTGTCTTCACCTCACACAGCAGAAACACAACCACACCCAGAGACAGCAAAAAGGAGAACGAGCTGCCAACGAGGCAATGATGGAGGCAGGAGCAGGGGGTTTGACATAAAGACCAAGGATGGGGAGTGCAAACAAAATAAAAAAACAAGTGTCCAGTTTACTCAACATGGGAACATGAGCCGACGGTGAGATTTACATCACAAGGAGTCTTGTGTACGTGGAAACCACAGAGTGGCCTTTAGAGGCTACTTCCTGGTTTCTGTCAGTGTGATCATAGTTCTCTAAGTGGCCTTTACAGAGGCACAGTGACACACAGTTTCATTGGGAATAAACAACAAAAACCCCAACAATACTAGCAAGAGCTCCAGGAGTTTCCTCACTCTGTTTGAACTGTAAAGAGTGCAGCGCAGAAACGCCCCAGCAGTATTTACTGAGATGCCCTGCATGGGGAGCAAAGAGCAGCGTGTGGTTGGAGAGACGGCAGGTTTAGAAATATTGTACATTTATCTCTCTGCGGCTTCATGTTGAGTCCTTGAACCTCCACCTGCAGCCTCTACCTTTCACCATTGGAGCTAAAACTGTGAAACCTACAGTATGTTAATGTTCCTCCCGTGTTAAAATCTGACCCCCTTGCATTTAATGATGCATATGTTTGCATAATATTTTTTGCAGCGACTTTGGAATATATTTAAGGAGGTCAGTGCGAGCCAAAAAAAATCCTCCTCTGTGTTGGTTGGCTTTTTGTGAACACAAAGCCGAGACAGCGGCCCACTTCCAATCAAGTAAATCTAAATCAAAACTACAGGGCGTGCTTTAATTCTGTATCTGCGACACTGAAGGTTTAAACTGAAGTCTCTCCTTCATTTTTGATGGCTTTCGGTGTGCTATAATGATTTTTATTGGGTTTTAAAGATTTTTATTATGTAATTTTATGCTTTTAGCATCTTGGGGCCACATTTGAGTTATTTCATATAATAAAATCACATTTTTTTTAGATCCATAAAACCAAAAAAGAGAAAGAATTAATGGATAAAAACGTAAATAATAGATCCAGGTTGACTCAGATCCTGCTTCCCATGTGGTATCCTTACGAATTAGTCACTGGTTTTATGAGGTTTTTTAAATTAAAGGTCAGGATTTTAAACTCAAATACAACATTTGCACACAGCCCTGTAATGCAGATCCTCAGGATTTTGTGCAGTTTGTCGTTTTTCTTCTCTTTTTCTTCCTCCCCAGCCAGCTGGGCGCCATCAGCCACCATCCCTCGCTGCTTCAATAACGTCCATAATTGTACATAATTCCAAAAACTGGACATTTGGCACGATGTCAACGTGCTATATGGCAGACGTAATGAGGAGGTAGAGAGATGAAGTCCTCGCTAATAAAAAGAGTACTGCTGAATAGTTTGGGAAATTAACCTCCAGTTATTAGTCAAAGGAGCATCCATTAGTGTAATAGGGATTTTTACAGTTAGGTATTTTCACAACAAAATAACGTTTATTTGCAGACCATTATGGAAATTAAACAGTTTAATAGTGCTGATATCAGGCGTTTTAGGGAACAGACTTTATTTTATGATCTTATTTGGCTTCAGGCTGATGAAAGTTCATCTGTTCGGAGGCTTCTGGAGCAAAATAACAACTGGTTCAGTGAATCCTGTAGGAAGTCTGATCCACTGTCTCTTTCTTAAAGCTGCACTCACCCTCGACATCCCGAGCAGTTTCTGGATGGTTATTTCACATTTTTACTCACTGTGGACTCATTTTTCACTGTAATATTAAGTCCTGCACCTCTATGGAAATGTCATTTGTTAGATATGACAAGGTTATAATTACACACCAAAAAAAGAAAACAACAAAAGTCACATTTCTTTGATTTTATAGTTCACAAAAAAAATGTAAAAAGCCTGGAATCAACACATTTGCTGTTGTACATGTTATTAATAATAATAAATGAATAGATAAAATATAAAATAAAAGAAATTCAGCTTTTATTGTATGTGTGGGATGTGTTTGTTTTGTTTTTGGTATGACGTTACAACTTTGTCGTACTCACCATAAAAATGTGACTCTATATATTTTTAATTTGTTTCATGCTTGTACGTGTTGTGGTGATACACGGCCTGCAGTTCAGCCCAAAACTCCCTGAGTTGTTGTGATGTGACTGTTGGTTGCGTTGCAGAGCACAATTAATGTTTTTTTTAATAGAATCTGTTTTTTACAATTGGTTTGTTTTTATCAGATTCTTTAATGTGACATGTAGAATACAGACATTTTGATGAATTTTAGGCTCAGATTTGGTTATGTTTCCCATATCAATGAGTTCGATGACCTCTTTTTACAGCTTCTACCGCTGACAAATGATGTGATTTTGTCAAACAAATATCTCACCTTTCTTTTATTCAAAGGTCAAACACTGGCCAAGTGAAAGTTCTGTCTCTCTGTTTCATTTGTTACGCACACTTAATCACAATCATTATGTTCAGCACACACACTATTTTCATCTTTCGTCAAACACAATGATTCAAAGTTTTTTGTCTTTTTTTTTTTAGCAAAAATATTAATAATACAACAACCTTGCCTAATTTATCACTTGTTAACAAAGGAACTAAAACCAAACAGGACAGATAAAATGATGATAGGGCTGCGGGACATGAGCAGAGAGGAAGCAAAAATAATGAGGTGAATAAGATCAAATAAATAGAAATAAAAACAGTTCCAAGATCTTTCACAAAGAGGAATGTTTTAAGAGGAGATTTTAAATAAACTGTGGGCTTAGTGTGTCTCACTTCAGCAGCAGAGTTCAGGAATGTGGAGGCTTGAACAGCAAAAGCCTTCGTCACAAACTGTGACGTGGGAGTAACGAGCAGCATCTCAGTACTTGACAGGGCTCATACCAAGTCAATAAATCAGAGACGCATTTAGGAGCAAGGCCTTAAAAGTGAGCAGTAAAAACTTTAAATCAAATCAGAATCAAGTGAGGAGCCAGTGTGGGAAGACGAGCACAGGGTGTGACGTGATGAAGCATCTTTGTATTCAAGTAATCAAGCTGAGAACAGATAGAACCAAACTTTTTATACATCAGTAAATGACGGGAATTAACTAGTTTCACTGAATATCTTGAGTTAAAAAGAAACATTTTTGACTTTTATCATCAAAACAGAGGTTAGGATCACATTTTATGCCAAGATTCCTCGCAGTCTGCTTTATATTGTTTTATAGATTGCCAAGATGCAGCAGAGCTAATGGTGGCTGGGTCACTTCAGACTAATTACATTTGAGGACATTTTGGGACTTCAGTGGTTTAATATCAGAGAGGCAAGTTGGGAGATTTTCTTGACTGCAAGGCTCTGTGGGTAAAATGTTATGTATTAACAAAGAGGCAGTATGTATATAGACAACTGAAGGGGGCCAAGAATTGAGCCTTGTGGGACTCCACAACTCAACTGAGCCATCGAGGAAATACTTAGACTTAGACTAGACTTAGACTAATACTTTTGTTGGAGACACATGAGCATATGAGCCATTGATTACTCCTCAAGTCTCTAAGTTATGTAAAAAGATAGTGAGGTCAACTGGTGATCAAATGTGGCACTTCAATCTGAAATAATCCAAATCAAGTTATCGCCTCCACAGTCTGCAGTCAGCAGTAGAGCTTTAAGGCCGAGTCATGTATGTCGACAAGAGTACACATGATGTAAATCTATCCAAGGTATCCATGCTGCAGTATCTACTGAACATTTACCAGGAAAACATGTGGTGCTTAAAGCAAATGTTTCATATGATCAGAGAGTGCGTGAGGCGATGCTTCATCATCCAAACCTTTAAAATTCATCATTAGAAGAGCTGTAATTGAAATAGTTGCTGCCGGACTTCGGAGGTGCTTTGATTCGTACGTATACTTTTCATCAGTGGAGCCAAAGCTAAGCAGGAAGTCGTAAATTCTCCAGATATCCTGTGCTCTATCCGTCCACTCTTCTCGACACACCTCAGATATAATCACATTACCTCCACGCTACAGCTGAATCTGCGACCGGCTGTTATTCATCTGTGTTCGATATGTGGGGCAGTGCGACCGTCCTTGTAGCCGACCGACACGTACCCACCGTATTATGACTTTCTGGTCTGGACACACAGACGTGAAAAGCCTGAATTAGTAACCTTCACAAGTGCTTAACTCTATTACTTTTCTGAAAGATATACGCAGAGAAAGGAGGGTGAGTGTGTATTGGTCAATTCTAAAGAGATTCTGAGTATGCAGTGTGTTGACGCTGAAAATGAACACTCAGGATGTGACATAAAAACTGTTTTCCTGTTGATTTCTTGTAAAGCAAACTGTTAAAAAAAAAAAAAACATTTGATTGTAAATCTTACTGTGTAGCAGTCAGTACCCTGTGTGTAGTGTTGGCTGAGGAGAGCTGCTGTCCAAGGTGCTGATCCTGGAGCAGTCTGTCCAAAGCCCTTCATTCAACAACAGCATTTGCTGGATTTGCTGCTTAAAACTTTGGTGTTACTTTGGAAAACTTCATAAACCTCTTCTTGTTTGCTTTAACATGAAAACACTTCTGTATTTTCATCTCGGTTGTCTTGTAAGGAGACACGTTAAATGGTTCTTTAATGGCTTTTTAATTGGTATGAATTTGGACTTGTTGAAAAATGGAGATTAATGAAACATTTTACAAATAAATAAGATTTAATTCCTTCATAAGTAGCAGAAGAGAATTAAGTTTTAGTCGTCACTTTTAAATCTGTGTGAAGAAATTTAAAAATGTGTTATTTTTTTAAACACGTCTCATTTGTTTAGTGTTTTTTTTTTTCTTGACTTATTTATTGATGCATCAATTTATTATTTTGTAAAATCTAGAATTCCTTTTATTGTCTTCGTAGTGTGACTCATTTGAATAAATGCTTTAAATCATTTTTTGGTAAAAGTTTTAGCATCTAAATGTATTTTTGGGCGCTCCAACAGACACTTTCCACTATTTTCTGTAATTTTACAGACAAACAAATAATCTAAAAGCTAATCAATAAATAAATTAACTTTAGTTGTGGCCTTAATTGATTTAGAAATGACGACATCAGTTAATAGGATGATTTATAACCAGTTATGTAACATCTGCGGTCTTCCATGCTGATACTGTATCACACTGCGGGGATGTTACATTTGTCCCACATCATTATCAGCATCCTGCTGTGCGCTGCTCTTAATTTACACCGAGTCTGAGGATGCTCCCGGTGTTGCGTTGTGCTGCTGAGAGTCGGGGTCCTCGGGGATCTCGGGACCCCCTGCGCTGCCGAAAGCTGCGGGTAGCAGAGTTTACGACCCACTTCAGACGTTACTAATCTGGTTTTCTTCAAAAAACCTCAGATCAAGATGCATCGCGTTCTGTTTGGAAATGATCAAAGCCTCTTTTTTTTTGTACCTCTGACATGTCATAACTGGTTCACCCGTCTGATGCTGATGAAAGGATCATGCATGTCGTTATTGATTGGCCCACCAGGTTGCTGCATCGTTCACTCGGGGCGACTGCTGTTGCCTTGTTGCGAGAAGCTGTTCAACAATCTAATAATGCGTTACTCAGCCCTTTAAATCTTTTTATGTACACGCTGAGGTGTGAATGTTACAACCTCCTGAATGTATTTAATTAGACAGACGCAAAGTAGAATCGTTTACATTTTAATTTACAGGAGCAGCTGCATCTGTTAGAATAATTTTAATTATCACATTCTCACAAGGAGCACAAAGGTCAGATCCTTGAAACTCTTATTTTAATGTAAATGATTTTTTTTTTTTTTTAGGATTTTTATGCAAATGAATATTATAGTAAAAGATGTGTGTTTTTTATTGTGTTTGCAGGATCCAGTCCGGCTCGTACCTCAGCACCGGCTGGTTCACGCTCATCCTCGCCATGGACATGTGCAAAGAGATCCATATCTACGGCATGATAAATGACACCTACTGCAAGTAAGACACCAGCCGCCCCTCACCTCCTTCCCTCCCTCCGTGTTTGGATGAAAAATGCACACGTTTCCCACAAAACTTTGAAAAACTAGATTCGCATTCACCAGCCAATCGCAGCCTCCCATGACGACTGGCTGCCCTGCTACAATTCCAGCACCTCAGTTTGGATTTAATGGCTGAATTTCTGTGCTGAAATCTATATTGGGTCCTCTGTGCCGCGAATACCATTATGTTTTCCTGCCTAGAATACCCAGCAGGCTGCAGAGAGTGTGTCGCTGCGGGTGGTTGGACCGCAGCACCCAATTCCTCCTCTGCTTCAGGTTTTATTTGTATATCAGCCGGTTGTCTTCGCTCCCAGTCCTGGGTGAGTGATTACCGTCTGGCTGCGAGGCCATCGGAGTAATGACAAACAAGATGCTGCTCAGTCTCGAGTCATCTCAGCCTTGATGGACTCGCCTCCTCTCACGGCTCCACCTGAGCTCTCTGTATCCCCCCAAATCAAACACTTTTACCTAATGCACAGTGAAAATCCTGGCTTTTATCCTCGCCGTGTTCCCCGAGCGCAGCAGGGGCTGAAATAAAAGCAGCCCCAGACACTTGGCAGAGAGGAGTGATAATTCAACCAGCACGGAGGATTTTATGATTCAGCGAGGGAGTTAAGGGGCGGTTTTCTCTCCCTTGCCCGTCTCTCATTTATTTCCCTCCATCCGGCGTGAGACGGGAGGATATTGTGTTTCGCTCTGAATTGACAATTTAGTGTCGCCCAAAGTACTTTTGGCAGCTGGATGCTCCAGTATGACGAGAAGAAGCAAAGTTTTGTGCAGAAGCTTTAGTCGGGAGTGACCTCAGCGGTTGTGCGGTAATGGAGCCTCAACAGGTGCTGCAGACAGGGGTGAAATTGAATTTATTTGTTAACGCCGGTGCGCACCGCTGTGTGACACAGAAGAGAGGCAGTGATTGTGTATTACTGTACGCTGGCAGACAGCCACACTCACTTTCTGCTGTGGACCCACTGATGGCTGCTTCTCTTCTGTCTGGGTTCATTCTCTCGATTGCTGCTCGAGTCGTCGTCTCATAAAGCTGTCAGTCACCATTAGAAACCCGTAGCCCAGCGCACAATGAACCTAATCCACCGCTCGCAGCTTCCTTCTGTTTTTATTGATTCCTCATTCTGTTTTAATGCAAACTCCATAAACAGAGTGAGTCGTGAAATTCGGGTCAGAATGGTTCCGACTGTACGTTATGGAATTTACTGTGTGTTTTCAGATTTGGCGCAGAATAGAAATAAATACCGTTGTGATGTTTTATAAATAAATACCGTTCAGGAAAAGGAGTGTTTGTTGAACAGACTCGGCTGCCAACAACCGCGGCTCCTTTTTTTTTCGAAATAACCTGCTGAGTGCAGAACTTTGCTCGCAGCAGAATCGTTCAAATTACAGCTCGTTGTCCTGAAGGAGCTTCGTTTTCATAGTTAAATAATTTTGTTTGTTTGTCAGATAATAGTCTTCTCAAGCCAATCAGAGCGAAACCATTTGTCTTGGCTGTCTGGAAGAGAAGATATTTGAGGATGCAATGGCCTACATGAATCATATTGTCATCCATCCATCCATCCATCCATCCATCCATTATCTACACACCGCTTAATCCTCACCAGGGTCATGGGGGGCTGGAGTCTATCCCAGTTTACTCAGGGTGAAGGCAGGTTCACCTGGACAGGTAACCAGTCTATCACAGGGCTACACTTAGAGACAGACAACCAAGCACACTCACATTCACACCTACGGACAATTTAGAATCACCAATTAACCTCAGCATGTTTCTGGACTGTGGGAGGAAGCCGGAGAACCCGGAGAGAACCCACGCTGCACGGGGAGAACATGGAGACTCCACGCAGAAAGATCCTGGGTGTCCTCACCGGGACTCGAACCGGTGACCTTCTTGCCGTGAGGCGACGACGCTAACCACGAGACATCTTTCAGCCTCACGTTATCATATGAAACATATTTCTGTTTATAGATATTATGGCTGATGTTGTGCAGACGCAGCGAAAGCAGCTCCAGTATTGCCTGCAATAACAAACAGTATATATAATTAAATCAATATCAGGATATATGTCTTTAACCACAGAGACATGGCCAAAATGGAAATTTCTACAAACATTAATCTGCTGCTTTAACAGCCTCCACTTTTCTGGGAGCAAAAAATTGCAACCTGACTGCAGGGATTTGTTCCCAATTAGACACGACAGCATTAAGATGCTGAGCAATAAAGTTTGGCTCGCAGCTGCACTTCCAGTTCATCCCAGAGGTACTGGAAGCAGTTTTATCACATCCAACTGGGAAAATCATTTCTTTGTGGACTTTGCGTTGGTTCTGTGGGATTTGTCGTGTTCAAACAGGAGACATTAAAAAATACACTCAGACCAAAAGCATTCAAACATACCCGAACAAGACAGGACAGATAAAATGTCTCAGCAGATGTACCAGCTGATATTAGTTTATTGCAGATTCATCATTGTATGTGTGACAGCTTTAAAATTTTAAATTGATAGTCGTCTGACTCAGCCGATCACTTCAGGCAGTTAAGCAGATCACACAGGTCCCTCTGGACGAACAAGCGTTTTCTATAACTTGTTTTATATAGACAGAGTGTCGGATTGGGCAAGATAGCTTAAAAAAAACAAACAAAAACTAGACAGCGTAACGCTTAATTTCAGTTAATATAAAAAAATCCTGACAGTTTTTATTTACCTGTTTTTAATAAAGGCTGGGAGAAAAAATATTTATTTGGAATTAAATCAATTTAGCCAATGTGTCGAGGTACATGAGTAACAATTTTAACCCGTTATGGGGCAAGTGACCATATTTGGTAACTTCCTTGGACGTTCCATATGTCCACCCTGTTCCTCTCCTTGAGGTTGAAGAACCATTTGTGCTTTGATTTAGTTTTTATATTTAATAATTTGCTTTCATGGCAACTTTGATCTGATGCATTTAGGGTCGACTTCAAATCATCAAATTTTTAAAACCATTTCTATTCAGACAATCTCTGATTTGCCAGAAGATTTTATAGCATCAAGTCTGTGTCTTTGAGCACACATTTATATTCATATTTTCAATGAACTATTATAACTGATGAGCAGGTAAGACAAGCTGTAAAATAAACTAACTCATGGTAGGTAGCGTAATCCAAGTAGAACAGAGTTCTTGGAGATTCAAAACGGTTCCACAAATATAACTAAGAAAATCATTGTTTTCATTGTTGGACATGTTTTTTAGTTTCCGGCGCCACTTTGTAGGAATAAACTTTGGTTTGGAGGAAACTTTATCAGGTAGTATTGTGCAAATCGTTTTATTAGGATGACATCAACACAGCATAGCCTTAATATAACCAAGCAAGGTAGAGATGGTTGAGCAGAAGTTCCTGATGATTTAGGATGGAATAACTCTTTAGTGAAACTGTCAAACATGAAATCAAACAAATATTGATAAAGTGTTTATCGCTGGTACGTATAGCAGTTGTTACATCCTACTGGTGTTACTGTCCTGTGATGTTGAATAGATGCTTAAAAGCTGTGCAGTTCTCCTCAACTTGCTTCTTTCCTTTCCTTCTCGCTTTAGGACAGAGGGCAACAAAAAGGTTCCCTACCACTACTACGAGGCAGGCAGCCGGGACGAGTGTGCAGAGTACCTCCTCCATGAGAGCGCCCCCTATGGGGGACACCGCTTCATCACCGAGAAGTCCGTTTTCTCCAAGTGGGCCAAGACTCACGCCATTAAGTTCTTCAATCCGCCCTGGCAGCTGTCGTGACCCTGGCTGAACCAGCGTGGAAATATCATCATCTATCATCGACATGTGGAGACCAAGTGAATCTCTGCAGTGACACTTTCAAACACAAGCATCCATTTTAGCACAAATTTCATTCCATGAGGGTTGTTGGTCAAGTCCTGGTTGGTCACAGGTGGAGCCTCAGGATTTAGGCTCCTGAATTGGACAAATTAACATGAAGGTTTGACCAACCCAGACAGCACTGACATATCTCCTGCTTCTTGAATATAAAGTCTCGTTCTTCTGATTTTCAGAACTGAAGAATGTGCACGACTCGCTGCTCTGCACTGACTAATTGATCCATTCGCTGCTCTGTGAGTCTAGCAAAGGATGGCTTGAACTTAAAAAAAAAAGAAGAAACAAGCGTCCGTCAGCTCGCAGTGACCTCGGCCGCTGACATGTCCGCAGGCTCTAGACATCACAGAGGCTGAATTTACATTTTTCTTTCCAGGGCTGTAGCTGAAAACGAGCTCAGCGACTGCGGAGACGATTTGCGACGACGAGGACGTCTGACGAGCTCGTCTACTCCGTTTCCTCCGAGCGTCTGTCTTCTGTCAGGCTGTAATTAATCTGTAACGAGTATCATTCAGGCCTTCATCTCTGACAGAGGGAGTATTGAAGGCAGATGCTCCGTCAGTTTCAATTTACTCTGCTTCTTTCAAAGACGCTTCAGCAAACAAGGTTATTTGAAAAAGAAAAACACAAGCGAGCTAAAAGCAGATTCTCGCCAAACTCGCAGGTAAAATCGGCTTCGTTGCTCGACTGCGTGTTTACTCACACAACCTAAAGATGTCTTTTCTTTTCTAATGCTGTGAAATTGAATTTTAAGAGACACTTTGTGGCGTTGGCTCGATGTCCGGATGGTTTTCTAATTTATTCTGCAGAGATAAGTTGCTAACACTCTCTAACAGTGTGCCATTGACAATGTGAGCATCACAGCACATGGAGCAATGTGCAATTAGAAACTCCATCTTTACCGAAGGAGTTAAGTCCTTTGTGACCCTGCAGAGGGAGAGATTTATGTGTGCAGTGAAACCATTTGAAGTTAATTGTATTCTATTATCATTTTGTGCCTGCAATATACTCTGCAGTTCATTGTATTGACACAGAGGAAGATGCACTCGCTCTCCTTCTCTCTCATATTCTCATCCAGCTTTGTGCCTCTTTGTGTACAGTATCACTGTGTGAACACATCTCCCCATTTGTCTTTGGATGCAGCGTGCGTGTCTCCTGGTTCGGGCCATTACATTTGAATGCATCTGTTCCAGGACAGTGAAGAATAATCAGAGAAGTGCTGAGGTGTGTGGGTTGGCTGGTAGCTCAGACACTCCGGCTGTGACCATGACTTCCCCCCGAGGCTGTGATTAGTGTCCTGGTCAGAGCGGCGGCACAGTGGGGAGGACTGGAAGGACTCAAAGACTTCTAATTTAGGCGACTTGATGCACAGGGTCCCTGACGACTGTAATATACTGCAGCTTCAGTCTCCCTCCTGCTGCAGAGGGCTGTTTACCGGCTCACAGAGGAGCTCCAGTCGCTCTGTGAGCATTGATGTGTTGATTTCCAGGTCAGTGGAAACGTACCTTTATAAAATATCCTCATAGCCGAAGGTTCAAATGTAGCTTTTTCTGGACCTAAAACTTTAAATTTGGTTGAAAAGTTACAGCTCACATATCAGCACTGTTCTAGAAACTGACCTCGTCACTGATTCCATGTCATTGTGAACTAGATCCTACCTACACATTGAAATGCAGCGTTTCAAATGATGCTGAAGCAACAGTTCTTTGTAGCCGAGTAGTCTTCTCTGGGAACTTTTTTACACCTTAAAAAACAGTTTTAACCTGACAGATGGTTTAAATGTGTCTCTCAGTCTAACAAAAGGCACCTTTCCACTGCAGGAACTCCGGACAGGAGCAAGGTGGCACAAAGGTTTTACAGGAACAGCCCCTCTAATCAGCCTTTTCATTTGGAATGCAGTGTTGAATCCAACATATTCCA
Source organism: Stegastes partitus (assembly GCF_000690725.1). NCBI lineage: Eukaryota > Metazoa > Chordata > Actinopteri > Pomacentridae > Stegastes > Stegastes partitus. Next base: position 311,697 of record NW_007578494.1, read on the forward strand.
CCATGACACCAACTTTGATTACACTAGTTACTTGATTTAACTCCAGTTATTTGTGCGTTTATGAAATAGTGCAATGGAGGGTTTGTTGTTTTAGCTTATATGGTGAGTTTTACATTAAAGACACAGAGGATCAAAATGTTTGTTGTCTTTAACCAATAAGCTCCAAGATCTGCACAGCAGTTTTTCAAAGCTGCTCAGAAGAGCCTACCCTAGAGTTGGTACTTCATTCTTCCTTGAGAAAACCCTAAAACGGCCCACAAGTTCCTGCAGTGGAGAACAGCCTGATGTGAACCAGGTCCTACCTACGAATTGAAATATAATGTCGGATATGCTGCTGAAGCAACAGTTACTCGTAGCCTAGTAGTCCTCTCTGGGAACTTTTTACACCTCGAGAGACATCACTTTCCCCCAATCAGTTTGGTCTTTCCACTGCAGGAACTCAGGACAGGCACAAAGAACGGCCTCCTTTCAGAACTTCTATTTCCAATGTAATGTGCAGCCCAACATATTCAACCATGACGCCCAACTCTAGCTATGCCCAAACAATGACCAATTCTAGTTACTAGACAAGACTCCATTTCTATGACCCCACGGGACATAGAACAATGGAGGGTTTGTTCGCCGTATGGCAAATTTTATGCTAAGGACACTGAGTGGGCCGAAAAATGCCGTCTGTTGTCTTCTCCCAGTCTGACCAATCAGCGTCAAGACCTGTCCAGCAGTTTTTCAAGACGGGGCAGAAATACCTTCCGCACAGTTGGTAATTTTTTTCTCCTAAAAATGGATTCCTGCAGTGGGAAACGGCCTCATGTGATCCTACATACACATCTGAAAATGGTTTTTCAAATGCTGCTGAAGCAACAGTGATTTGTAGCCGAGTAGTCTTCTCCTATTCACCTTTTTAGACCCTCAAAAATGTCACTTTCACTCTGATGAGGGGTCTAGATGTTGAGGTGGTGCTAAATGTCGCTGAAACCTCAAGGCAGCTACAACTTGTGTACATTTATTCACATGGTGACGACACGTTCGGTCAGCAGCAGCGCCAACGTTGCGACGAGCAGTTGAAAATCTGTTATTTCATTGACTTCTTGACTTGTCTGAAGATTGAGATAAAGAGTGTCGTGGTTGAAGCAGACGTGACTAGTGCTCAGTAAAATGACCATAAAAGCTCATTATTCTTATCTCTGAAATGGAAGTTTGACCAAATAATCGTAACTCGTGGTCTGCCTTCTAGCTTTTCTCCAGCTGCTGATTAAAACCATAAGATGTCGCTGAAGGCCTGAGATAGAAGCAAAGCTACCAAGTGTACCTTGAGCTAAAGGCACCCAGGAGAGTGTTCCCGTAAAACAATAGAAACGTTATATCTACATTCACTGTCAACTCTCCAACAAGTACATAAATGTGTGTAACAAACACCATGAATGCACTTCCTCTGTCGTGAAACACTTGCAAAGCCAGTCGCCCCCCTTTTGTTAGAGACAAACAAAAGGGATTCTTGCTCATTTGGAGACATCTGCTCGAGGATTTTCAGACTATTTTTACACCTTTTGCAGCGCAGATTCTAAGCATACAGTCAAAAAGAAGAAGTAAATTATGAGATCAGTCTTTGCGGATGTTGCTGTCTGTTGTTTGTCCAGTTTACCCAGAGAGCAGCTGGACGTTCTTTTTGGTTTCCAGGACTGAAATGAAGCCCAGCTGTCTTCTGCTGAAGTTCTTAAGCTCACCAAGACCTGAGTGACTGAGAGTCCACGCAGACATCTTTCTAATTTACCTGATAGTCATCTGGGTTCCTTACAGGGCTTATAACAAACGTTAACCCCCCTTTGGAAGAGTTCCCCTTTTGTCGATTTATTTTGGCTTTTTTTTGACAAGAATTTACAAAAAAACTCTTTTATGTCAAAGTGAAAACAGAGTAAAACTTCAAAGTTATGTCAATTAATTAAAAATGTAAAAGAGATGATTGCACAGCCGTGTTTAGTTTTAGTATCTTCTCCCAAGTTGCAGTTGTCTTGCTGACTGCATCAGGTTGTCCTTTAAGATGTCCTCAGACTTTGCTGGATTCATTTTACTCTCTACCTTCACAACCTGCTGAGAAGCATTCCCTCATCTTCATGCTGCCACCGTCATGCTTCATAGTGAGGATGGTGTGTTTGTGATGATGTGCACTGTTGGGTGTTTCTGTGTTTTGGACCTATTATCAGAGTCTCTCACATGCCTTGTGGTGAACTCTAGTCGACATTTGTTATAGCCTTTTTCAACACTGTTTCTTAAGGCTTCTACTGGTGAAGAACAGCAACAGTTGCTGTCCACACAGTCCCTCCCATGTCAGCCGCTGAAGCCTGTAGCTCCTTTAGAGAAGTCATAGGTGTCTTGGTGGCCTCCCTCACTCGTCATCTTTCATGCAGAGTCACTCAGTTTTTGAGGACGGCCTGCTCGAGGCAGACACGTGCCATTTTCCTTCCATTTGTTCATAATGGATTTGGAGTGTTCTGTTGTCTTTATGCTGTAGCTATAGTCAGTGGTACTGATTCACCAGTGGCTGGACCTTCCAGCTGCAGGTGTTTTTATATCACAGTCACTTGAGACACATTCACTGTACTCAGATTATCTCCGTTTCACTTATTGTAGCACCGACTGGCTGCACCTGTGTTGAATTAGGTGAGTCATTTGAATACTTATGTAGTCATTTATTTTACATTTTCTACTTTTTTTAAGTAATTTCATTTGGAATATAAGTGATAATTGACATTACTTTGTAGAAAACAGTTTTCACTTTGACATAAGTATTTTTAAAAAAAAATAAATTCTCGTCAAAAACGGCAAACAAATAAAAATCTCCAAGAGCAGTGAATTGTTTTTATAGTCACTGTACTTATTAAAGCTATAGAAACTAATAAATACGTTTAACCTTTCAAGATTTATTTATGTTTGTCAAACTGCTATTTCATATCAAGACTTTCACTTATAATAAATCCATAATGTCCTATAGATGAAGTGAACGCTGCTACAGAAGCTGCACATCAGCAGATCGATGTGAATGACAACTGAGCAAACCTGATCAATACTGTGTGGCGCCATTAAAAGCTGGTATGTAGATGTTATGTTCCTGCTTCTGAATGAAATCATGCTTCCCGGGGTTATTGTGTGTCAGATGCACTTTTTAGATCAACTTTGTTTTGCGTCAGGAGCAGAAAAAACATCTGACCTCTCTTTGGTATCCAGACAAGCGCATGTCAAAAACTGTGCATCCATCCACTCAGAAGTCAGCCGTCGTCTGTCCTGATGTTACCTTGTCACTCATTGTAAGTCGACCGAGCTGACAAGAGCATCAGCAAAATGCAAAAAACGTCCTGTTTTAAATTCCTCCCGGCGCAGCTCGGCGGATTGGAAGATGGTCGGTAACGCGGGCGGGGGTCGGCGGTTCGATTTCCTCTGGGACGTTCCGGAGAGGTGTTCGTCATCCCGGCGCTGCTGTGGATCAAAGTATCCACCAAGCGGTATAATATGTAAAGTATTAAAGCCCGAAGATGAGATCTGGGAGGCAGAAGAGCTAGAAATTCTACTACTTTCTGCTCCTGTGGGTAAAACAGACACTGAGGCGGGGATTCCAATACTGTATGCCATGCATGTTACATGATTAACGTACATCTTTTATACGTTTCCTCTCAGCTCGTGATTGTGCAGTCATCTGGCAGCTCACTTTTACCTCTGCAGTAGTGCATCCATCCTATAGCATAAAGCGCTTCACACCAAGAATAGAGTTTTGCATCATGTTTGTCTGAGTGTTTTAATGAATCATTTTTACTCATAGGTTGGAAGAAAGTTCTGTTGTCTTTCAGTTTATCTTCATCCTCCTTTTTAATTTAATAATGGTTGCCTTTATTTTTTTTGTCAATGCTGTGGTTTGTGTGCTTTTTTTTATTGGCTTCAGGCTGGTTATATTCTGACCAACAAACGCTCCATTGTTCTCAGCTCGAACACACTGGAAGAATACCCAAAGATGCATTATACAGTATAATATGGAGAATACGCCCTCTTATAGGCTCCCATGAATCATCTGTGGCTCACAGGGAGGGGAGTGCATTCACATCATGAATAAAAGTGTGAGCAGAGTTGGAGGCAAACAATGGGGACACATGTACTTTCCAAGGATAACTTTTTTTATATATATATTTATTTCAAGGATATTTTTTTTAATTCTAAAGAAATACAGTCCAGGAAAATCAGTTCTCTTGCATCTGCTATTCCCATGCATTAAAATGCTCTAGGTGGAAATTATAACTATGAGGAAGGGATGAAAGCTGCATTTTCTTTAAAAGTTGTAACAATTTTAAAGGTTAGAAATAATTTTGAAAGTGGAATTATTCATAAAAACATAGAAAAATAAAAATAGGAAGAAATAAATGATTAACCCTCTGAAATCCAAGCAGCTTCTTGACGTGTTTTTTTGTTTTTTGCTCTGGTCACATTGAACTCACTGTGAGCTCATTTTTCTCTACGATATCAAATCCTGCACCTCTATAGAAACAGCACAACCATGGCAGGTAGTACAGAAAAATCTAAAGTGTTTCATGTAGTATGACACAGCTGTAGTGCCATGAATACTTTGAAAGAAAAAAAAAATCAAATGTAAATTTGTTTGATTTTTTTTTTTTTTTTTTAAACCAAAATTAAAAAAAAAAACTTGGAATCATCCAAGTGCCCTGTAGGCGTTACCAATACTAGAAAAGGCTAATATTACGATATAGCATAGATATTTTACTTTTTCACTTTTGTTTTATACTTGTTTCCTTTTTACACAGGCTGCAGTTCAATCGAGAAGTTGTCACGACTGTTGTTCACAGTCACTCATGGCTTCACACTTGTGCTGGAGACTGTATTTTTATTTTTTTTTTGGCAACATTTACTAACTTGAAACAGTTAATTTTGGGCATTTTTTTAAATAGTTATAATAGTAGTGACTTTGATGCAATTTGAAGCTTGGATTTTGTTATATGTTCACTGATTCAAAGATCACTGGAAAGTTGAAAATCCAACCTATAGACTGTATAAAAGATGGACGTAGCAACCGGCCCCGAAAAATGAAGCCAACCCGGAAGTGTCAAAAACCTGCAATATCACTAATTCCACTAGCTGCTGGCTCCACAAAGCCCTGGCTCCCATAGACTGGAATTGGAAAAGAAGTGATCACAGATCATGAAATACTGCATTCCTACAGCTCAGGATTTTTTTCTCATTAGTTTTCATGGTCAAATCCAGAGATCAGGTGGCCAATCTGAAAATAAATCAATACTGAATTTTTAAAAAATGGTCAACATTTTGCGGGGCAAGGGGCGTGGCTGGCTTGATTGACAGTCGGCAGCGACCATACAGACGAAGCGAGCAGAAGGCGGTAAATGTGGGCGGGCAGAGAGGGCCCGCCTCTCAATCCGTCTGACCAATCGCTGCTCCTATGGCTCCGCCCCCTCCGACGATTTTTGCGTCACTGGCTCCAAAAATCCAAGATGTCAACCAGGAAGTAGCAAAACCCTGGCTTCATTTTCAGGTGACGTCACGGTAGCTACGTCCATCTATATACAGTCTATGGTGCCACCATTCGCTGTGGTTTTATAGTTTCTGGTTCTGTTTTTTTTTCAAATCTGCTGCTGGGTTTTGGGCTTCACATCTTTAGCACAATTTCCTACCATCTCTTGTTATCTCTTTATGACACTACCAGGCAGAAAAAATACCTTCATGTTAAATCGAAATTCAGTGTGAATGAAAATTGGACTTTGGTATCAATAATTGGCGCTTAACTGAGCCTTTCCATAAAACAGCAGGGCTTCATATTAAATGTACAGATATCAATCTGTTCATCAGACTCTCCATCAGAAACGGTATAAAGTGTCATTTTATTGGCTCCCGCTCTGCTCACGCTGGTTGCATTTGAAAGGGTTTCTTACTTGTAGAGAATCTGCAAGTGTCTTCATGTCCTCTATTAGCATATTCCTCAACATTTTCTTTTTTGTTCTAAATTTGTGTAATTTGTCCATTTGCCTCTTTTGTTTTCACCCACAGCTTGAACTTATAATTAAACAGCCTCATGTCATTTCATTCACCCTCAAACCTGAAGCCTGAGTCTTTTTTTTCTCTCTTCTTGGTACCTCGCTGTATATATGCAAATGGAACACAAAATGTCAAAGTTACAAGGCAAATTGAAGGTCACTCCTGTTAAAAGGGAGCTCTTTTTTTTAAAAACAGACTCCTGATTAAAATGTCTGAGTCTCAAGGTTTGCTGAACAAAGACGTGAACTTTATTGTTCCTCACCTTTACAAAAACGTTCTCATCATTCTGGCTGTTTGTCCTGCTGTGAGGTAATTATCGTCTGGAGTTCACATTTAAAGAACTTCTTCTTGTCTGACGCCACCTTGAAACCTCTTCAGTTCTTTATGTAGCATTTTATTGATTCCTTCCTGACTGTTGTTGCCATTTTCTCAAAGTGCTTTCTTACATTTAAAATTTTCATTATCTCTTTTTTTCCTGTGTGCACGTCCTAAAGTCTTTTGTTTCTTGTGTCGTAACGCACTTTCCTTTTTCATTTCCGGGTCAAGTGTCCTTGTGAAATGTGTAACTTTGGGTGTGTTTGAGTTGCATAGAATGTAAAAATAACACTGAGGTTGCTGTAATGAAAGAAAGGTGGTTTTTGCTAACACAGCTAACACGCTCCGTCTATCGGTGGTAAAATAACATCCAAATGCTGCATGGATTATTGCAGGTTATTGAAATGTACATTTTGTTAAGAAACAAGTAGTGATTATATGTAATACTCTGTCATTTTGCTGTCTGCATATTAGCTAAAATTAGATATATTGTGAACGTTCTTATTTTTACTGACGTGAATTCTGTCCTCTGTGTCTTTTATTCACTGTGAGGATTAAAGAAAACCTTGAAACTCCTTCATGTGATTACATTTCTTTTTAAAACAAAGCCCGCTAAGCATCACCAGAATGCAAAAAAACCTGACGAAATGTGTTCATGTTATATGAATGGAGCCGGAGCTGAGCCGTCAACTCAAATCTGGCATCTCATGAGATTTTTTTTTTTTAAAGACATCAGTAGAAGAGCAGAGATGTGCTGAGTCCAGACGGTTCCTGAGAGTTTGGGTTTTTATGTAACCTCTGCATAAATGAACATGAGTTTGAAATAATAATGCTCGCATTTGTGGTTTTTTATGCCACAGTAATAAATAAAGTATCAAGACAGAAAATTCCAGTATTGGGCTTGTATAACTCTCAGACAGATTTTCACAAGCACCAGAAGTTGAAATTTCTGATTCAGATAAACAAAACTTCCTCTCCTCCCCGTCTCCTAAAAACAACATTCTTGCACTAGTCGTCATGTTTTGCAACCAACATCATGAATTTGTTTAAGCCACTAAAAACTCATCCCTTCATACCAAAGCTACACACTTAGATGTTTTTTTGTAATGAAAATAATCCCGTCCTGCCTTAAAATGGCCTAAATGTAACTCTCCATCGTTGCCTTTGCTAAAATGTGAAGATCTATGACGTCATTACATTTTTATCAACCCATTCTTTCAAGCTCACTGCAGCTCAAGCACACCAGCTCACCTACAGCTCTGCTTAAACACTGTAAAACTACTCTACACTACACAGTGACAAGTTGTAGTACTGGAGCAAGTAGCTAAAAATTTAAACCAAGGAGGTGGGGCCAAAAAACTGCAGTTCCTCAAATGTCCACTTGGGGCTGCCTCTAAAAAGTGAGTCAGTCCCTGTAGACTCCTGTGTTAAAATGCCCAACTTTACAGCAGGAATACGCATGTTTACAGCCTGGAACAAAAACAGTTTGGGTCTCTTTAGTTACGTCCCCTTTTCATGAAAACTGTATTTGCATTGAAGTTTTATGTAACTTACCTGTTCCAGTTGTATTTAGGTATAAAGTTACGCATAATGAAAGCCGGTCAGTTTGCATGTCTCACCTCAGCTTCACTCATGCTCTAACTCTTGGCTAATTTTTGGGGGATTATTCGGGAGTTAAAATCAGTCAGATGGTTACAGCCACAACGATGAGCTTCAAAACCACCAATCGGGACATCACAGATGGTTCGTCCACCTTTTCTAAAATTCTAGTAATTCTGTTGTGGATGTTCCAGTCAGAAAATGATATAAAGATCCCCAACCTGCAAGTTGACAGGATTGGTTCATAAGTTTGTTAAATTCGAAACCCTGAAAGTGTGAATCTGTATTTTTAAGATTATCATCCTTATACTGCAGCTTCTATTCAGCCATTTCACTAGATGTTTATTTTGCTCATGATATATCTTCTAATGTTTCAAAAACACCACGTGAACATGCTAACAAGATTTTAAAAAACCCAACTTGATATTTAACCAATCATGACTAGCACTTTAGTTCAGGCAACTCAAAGGACTTGGTTAAGATGAGAAGATGCAGGTTTCGGCTGAATGCAGAAGAAGCTAACAGAAATAGCCGGTGTTTATTGTCTATAAATATTTAACCACATCCTGACATTAAATGAAGATTTCATCTCAAGATGTGACATGGGAGGCAAACTTAGATCTCCAGCATCCAAAACCTGCACTTTGTTGACTGTAAAAACATCACCAGAGAGGATAATCCATGCACAAATTAGATTCTCTTCACAACCATTTAGTGGTGTGTAAACATCATTTGTAAGAGTCAAGAGTGGCACTCTCCGAGCCCAAATAACAATAATAACACCATCAGGGAAATTTTCTCACATTTGGCAAATTATCTCCACAGAGACAAGAGTTGTTGAGTGGTTCTCCTCCAGACCGATACAGAACAAGACCTTTATTTGTAAAAAAAATTTGGGGAACTCCCCGTTTAACAACGTTTGGCTGATGTTTGCGGCTTCGGCATGTGCGGCTGGACGGGTTTGTTTGAGCAGCACATTTACAACAGCGCTAATCTCTAACTGTCATGTGGAGCCCAGGAGGACGCCAAGCCTCGCCTCTTGTGGTATTTATCAAAATGATTCACAGCGCACAGAGAGTACGTTGGGATAATGTTGTTACGACCCCTCTGGCTTCAGTTTAATTAATTGACAGCTTGACTTGTTGTCGGCCTGAGCTGACCAGCATCCACACAGTTTGTCCAACCCCGCAGGAGTGATTCGGTCTCATCAGCGCAGACATTAAGACGTGCAGCACTGTGCAGCAAAAGTTTAAGGGATTTCAGAGTTAGATAAGACCACCAAGAGGTTTGTTAAAATACATTTTTAAAGGGCCATGAAATGTAGCGTGCACGCTGCCGGGATGCCGCTTTAACGCCGTGGAATGGTGAAAATATTACTTTTTTGTTGAACTCTGCCGTTTACATGCTGTCAAAAGTGGCGTTGTAGGTGTTTTTGATTTACATTTTACTGTAAATAGCTAGAAAGCAGCATTTTGCCAGCATAAATAGCCACATTTCATTTTAAATTGCATGCAGAAACAGCCAGTTCACGGCCCCTTTGGTTTGGTTGTGGGATGCTATTTATACAGAATCCCAACAGCGGCGTTTTAGGCCCGTTTGTTACGACCTCCCCGGCTTTGGTTTAATTAACTGACAACAGAGGGATTCAGTCTCATCAGAGTATTTAAGTTTCAAGTTTTTGTTGAACTCTGTTGTCAAAGGTGACATTCGAGGCGTTTTTGGTAGCTTAAAAAAGCAGCGTTGCAACTAGAGTGTTGAAAAAAAGCAGCATTTTTCCATCTTTCGACAGCAAAAGAAGCAACATTTTGGATTTAAATTGCGTGCAGAAACATGGCTGGTTTGGTCTGGTTGACATGAAGGCATTAAAACTTTAGATTTTCACATAGGAACATCAGTGAGGCGTCTGGCTGGTCACAAATTTATTCTGCAGCAGGAAAGTGAGCCCAGACATCCAGCCAGAGTCATAAGCAGCTCTATATTCCAGCAGCAGATGGTTTGCTCCCCACAGAGCCCTGATCTCAGCATCATGGGGTCAATGTGGGGTCTCACCAAGAGACACCGAGACTAAACTTCTCCAAGATGCCCGAACCAGCCGAGCTGCTTTTAAAAAGCAGAACTTGTGATTTTTTAATGGCTCATTTTTCAAAGCATCCTCCCCTTCCTTTCAGGGCCTGGAACCTTTGTGTAGGGAACTACTTCAGCTCCATTGTGCTCAGATGCCATTTATAGCATATAAGATAATAAAGCAAGGTGCTGGACGTCCGTACTCTGAGCCCACCGCATCAGATCAGCAGGCTCTTAAGTCTTCTTTATGAAAGCCTCGGATGGTACAATGACACGGCTGATGTATTAACTAATAACTAAATAGCTGCGAGCTCCACAGCCCCATTCATTTCTCAGAAGTGCTGGGTGGAGCCGAACACTGAGCTCGCTTTCTGAGCAGCGGGGGTAATGGCCGAGATGTAATTTGCACAAAGCTTACAACAGAGAAAATAATGAGCCATTGGGTAAATGGGGAAAATAACTTATTTAGTCCTCCTTAACGTGGAAGAGAGAGAAACAATCTGCCATTATCACTTCAGCTACCTTGACAGCATTAGAACTCAATTAAATTCCAGTCTGACCCCAGCATTTTATTTTTTTCCCCTGCCTTCTTTGTTGTTTTGCCGGCAGCTGGCGCACATTAGTGTTTTCTGTTATGTGCACAGCTTAACTGTGCAAGGTCAACGAGACAACTGGAATCTTTTCAATTTAGTGTTTGCAAATTTGTTCTTGCAGAGTGTTTGACCTCTGGAACATATTTGCAGGAGGATGTGCTCTCCAGGGCCAGATGGTGCTGCAGAACGCACCATTATCGGAGCTCAGGGACACTTACGCCGGTAATTATAAAACGTGAGGGAAAGGAAGGAAAAAAGACGGCAGATGAAGGAAAGAAAGTGCACATTTTTTGCTTTCACTGCACTGCTTTTAAAGACGTCTGCGTGAGGCAATTTTCTGTCACTTTACAGGCTAATAAAAGCTCCGACCGGCGTATATTTTATGTGAATAATAAATGTTAATAAATACATCGGCTGTGTGCACCACATCATGATTCCAAGCGGGCTGTAGTCCGTAAAGACACATGAAAAAAAAGTGCAAAATTAGGGATATTTAAATGAGTCTGAACGCTAGAAAAACAAGCTGAATGCTAGTGAAGATAATCTTGAAAAATCAAAGAAAAATACACCTTATTGATGTTGTTTTGTGAGCAACAGTTGGTGCGAATGTTGCATTAATTCTTCTTCATAGCAGATTGTAGGTGTGAACAACAACAGCCTTTATAGTGACAGTCAAGGCCACCATGCATGCATTTCTTTTTTTTCAGAATCTCACAACATTTTAGATCTAGGAACTGGCAATTTCTTCTTTTTTATGTTATTTTATTATTAGTTTCTTGTTTGTAATCCAAAAACAAAACTCATGTAGCTTTTGCTGTAATTTTAAACCCCCAAAAAATGCTTTTATTTTTAATTTTTGTCTTAAAATAAACTTCTGTTTCTGTTTTTTTAAGCAAAAAAAGTGAAAAGGAATCACTCAAAAAGACAAATGGGACATTTTGTTGTTGCTCTGACACCTGAAACTGTTCTTACAGTTTTGGTTTTAAAACAAAGAGCAGCTTCATTTTTAAATTACAGATGATCTAACTATACCCAGACCCATTATCACTGAAATTTTAAATCAATCCAACAATTTGTTTTTGTGTTAAATATTTGCTGAAGGGGAAAATTGGTTTTGCCTTTGGAGAGAGAGCCAGACTAGCTGCTCCCGGCTAGATTTAGCTAACAGGTAGCACCAGAAAAGATACTGATCTTTTTTAAAAATCTCTATTTCCTGCAGGATTGTGGAAAAAGTGTGTTTTTCCAAAATAAAAGCATGACTATATGAGTTAGTGGTGAATCAAAAGTGTTGGATCGGCCTTTACCCCTGACCTTTACCTCATGTAATGCTGTGAAATGATAAAATGATGATGATGATGATAAAAGCCTAAAATGAACGTAACTTGTGCCATAAATTGTAAATGTTCTCAAACACGTTTAAAATAAAATAAGATTTTAAAAAGCCAGAAAATGAAGCACACACACTGTCAAGATACCACCCCTTTTTCTTTTTTTTTTCTGGCAAAATTTAAAATAGATTGTAAATGTTAAAAAACAGCACAAAGAACACCACTTTATTACTGGGCTTATAAGTGGCCAAAATGTGTTATCTTATGGAAAAATGCTGTAAAAAGTCATTTTCAGTTTCATACAAAAGCAACGTTTCATGCTAATTTACCAGAGCACTGAAAAAAGTGGCACTTTGGCAGCTTTTGACAGCATAAAAGCCGTATTTTAATTCAAAATACATGCAGAAGCAGCGAGTTCGTGGCTCTTTTGGTTGGTTTTGGCTTTGGGTGCTATTTGCACACAGTCCTGTGATATCACATTATACAAACGCTCATCTATAAACATTTGATGCAGAGACTCAAACCCTGCAAAAAAAAATCTCTGGCGGTTATTTAATGGTCAGTTGAATTCCCAGCATGCAAGTTGCTCTATTCTGCACTTTCTGTTTTCAACAAATCATCCTAAGATGTTTTTTTTTTATTCAGTTACTGCTGCAGAACAAATGATCCATGTCCCCGCTGCCTTGTTTGAACTGTTTGTTGTGGTTTTACAAGAAAAGAAAAAGTCTGTAGTTGGCCGTGCAGTTGTAGTTTGCTGCTTCCTTGAGCTGCTCTTTGCGGAAAAAAAAAGAAAAAAGGAATCAACATTCAGATCATTTTCTGGCCTGCAGGCAATAATATCTGTTCAAATCCATTTGCATCCCATGAATTTCACACCCTGAATTTGAAGTTTGTTTTTAATAAAAGACTGAACCTAATTATCCCTGTTTTCTGACATTTCAGTCAGCGTCCGTCTGCCTCACATGAAAAACTCCTCTTACGACGTCTTCGTGTTTTCCTGATCTGTTGCACTAATGACCATTTTGTTGTTTGTTGACAGATGCAGCCAATTAGTCAGGTGTGTGTGGGAAACATCAAGTCCAAACACATCACAACACATCACCTTCCCCCCGGCGCTGCTCTCCAGCTGCGCCAGCCTCACCCGCTTCTCTGTTTGTTTGTTTGTTTGCTTGCTTGCGCCTTCAAATGTTTGCATCCCGTCTCTCCGCTCATTTGCATGTTTCATGAGGGGCCGTGGACGAAATGAGCACCATGGTTTTTTGGACTCTATCCTGTCCACTTGGCGCTACCCTCGAGTTTCCGCCGCCAGATCTTGTTAATTGGTGTATTTCACTGGTTCCAACAAGTCCAGAAACTGTGTCCAGTTTGTTGCAGAAATAAATGAGAGTCCATGTGGGAGTGAGCAGCTATTTTTCCTCTCTGCTAACTTTTTATTTTAAGTCATCTTCAACACTGTAAAGTGCATGAAAAGATGGAGGAGTGCATTGTGTTTTAATTAATTCCATGCAGGTTTCTTAAAGGCTCTTTAACAATATACCCCTGTAGCCGCTCCGGTGCCTCATTAATGGCTCGCATGGAGCCGACATCACTTTGATCGCCACGTTTTTAACGCCCACCTCCCTAAAGAAATATGAGTGCTACACTAATTACCTCATGTTTATATTGATTACACCCACCTCCTGCAGCAGTTGCTCATCCTCCCGTCTTTACTTTCTCAGAGCATATTGGGGCTGTCAGGAATCAGCAGCGTTCGACAGATAAAGTGTGCGGGATGGCACTAAATGTCAACGATTTTCAGATTATCTGAGGCAACAGAAAACATTCAGCTGTGACTAATTGCAGCCGGAGCCCTGACAAAATAAATCTCCGTATTCTCATGCATGGATGCAGGATATTCTTTCTGTCTGAGCACCCCTTGGACGTTTTTTTGTGCGATAATTCAGCTACTTTAATAGCAGAAATAAGTGTTTAGCATCAAAATTGTGTAAGATATGTGCTCAAGCAAAAATAATAGTACAGCTAATGTCTCTGTTTACAGCCGGCTCCTCCCGTTCTTTCATCAACCTTCAGGTAATCAAACTTTATAACATCCTGCTTCTCCTGTGGGCCTGCAGGTAATTGAATTGTTCTAAAAGGTCTTATCTGTGGAAAGCCTCCCTTCACTCATCTCAATCAATCACCTCCCTCCGATGCCTCGTTATATTCCTCCGAAAACATCCGCCGAAGATTTTCTTTATTCATTCGCAGCGCTTTTTTTTGGTTTTATGCCGATGATGTGCTGGTGTGTGTGTGTGTGTGTGTGTGTGTGTGTGTGTGTGTGTGTGTGACGGCGGGTGGACGTGATTGACTGCTCTGTCAAACACACTGCTGGGAGGCGTCAGCTGCTTTCAAGGTGCATCAGGATCAAGGGGAGCCCTCAGCGTCTGGAAACATTTCCTGGAAATGAAAGCTTCTCCTCATCACCCAGCTTCACATTCATATTCTTAAATACAGTCTCTCCAGGGAGCCTCCCAGTACAACCACAGCCGGCTGCTGTCAGCTGCTGAGCAGCGTAACCGAACCCAGTAGGAGGTAAAATCTACTATGTACAGTAGGTAATAGAATTTTGATATATACGTACATTTGCATGTGTGTATAAATAACATGGGGCACATTTGTGAACAAAAGTTTACATACACTTGTAATGACCATGAGTATTTTGGGAGTCTTGAGTTTCCAATGACTCCTGATTCTTAATTTTCTATATAATATTATTATAATATATAATATTGTCGATCTTCCGGAAACATGACAGCAATGCTAACATTTGGTTAAATGTCTTTTGGCCATTTTTACTTCAGTCAGGTGCTTTGGTAGCTGTCTGCAGTTCTCTGGTTGTATCTCTGACTCCTCTTGACAGAATGTGAGCAGTTCAATTACATTTCTTGGCCTTCTCACACAGACTTGCTCTTCATCACAGTCCACAGGTTCATGATGGGTTGAAGTCCGGACTTTGGGGAGTCACCAGTCCAAAACCTTAATTCTAGCCTGATTTACCTCTTTTATGTGTGTTCGGGGTCATTGTCTTGTTAAAATACTCAACTGCATCCAAGATCAACCTTCTGGCTGATGATTTTAGGTTTTCCTGAAGAATCTGGAGCTTGTCCTCATCTAAGTTGTTTCATCTGATTTGTGTAAAGCAGCAACACAACAACACAGCATCATACTGCCGCCACCAGGCTTGACTGCAGGTTTGATGTTCTTGGGGTTAAAGGCTTCACCTTCTCTCCAAACATATTTCTGGTCATTGTGTCCATGTCGCTTAATTCTTGATTAATTCTTCATCTGATGACAGAACTTTCCTCCCGATGGCCTTTTCATTTTCCATGTGATCAGCAGCGAATGATGTAAAACACACTTGACTGAGGACACTGACATCTGTGTTCCAGCAGCTTCTAATTTACTGCAGACCTGATTTTTGGTGATTGTTGGTTGACTCTTGACCGTCCTGACTAATTGTCTCTCAGCAGCAGGTGACAGTTTGTTTTCTTCCTGATCGTGGCAGCGACACAACTGTACCTGTGCTTTACACATACAATTAGCTTCACTGATGATTTTGTAGCTGCTTTGAAATGACTCCAAATGACTTTACTGACTTGTTCAAGTCAAAGATTTGCTTTTCAGATCTGTGCTGACCTCTTTACCTTTTCATAAATTAATCTTATGAAAACTCATTATAGAGTTTTCTCCACCTCAGCAAACTCCAACGGTAAATCTATTTGTAATAATAAAATGCAGATGTTATAGTAAACCTGTAAAATTAGCCGTTGTGAATTTAAAGCTGCATTAATTTGTCTTTTTTATCCAACTTGAAAGCAGCTGTGTATTTGCACATTCAGCACATAAAGTGCAACATCCACATTTACTTGTGCACTATAATAGAGACTCTTTTTTTTTTTTGTCTTGGTCTCCACCAGCTTTTGAAGAAACGTCTTGCTCTTTAGCTTGTAGATGCTATTTTCTTCAGAAGCTACCGACTGAATTTGTGTGCTGTTTGGCAGGTGGCAGGTAGAACAGAAAACAGCTGCCTGCTGCTGCAGGAATCAGTGTTGATGAGAGCAGAGCGATGGTCTGAAATAGTAATGAGAGCGTGGAGCTGAGGAGTCCAGTGATAATTCATTCTGAATTCATCACTAAAAACAATCCATTCTTAGCACTCAGTACATATTTTTTCATGTAATGAAGTTTAAATTTTACATTATACAATTGAGCACATTGAGCTTTTTGACATTTTCCTCTATGAGCTATGATGCAATGCAGGAAAATAGGAGACCAAAAAAAATCTTTATTTAAAAACTATTGTGTTGTGTGTTTTTTTTTTAATGACAAAAACAAGACACATCAGGAAGTGTAAATAACTAGACTGACAAAATGTACAAACAAACACAACATTGGACCCACACATTATATAGATCAAGACCAGGATGAAAAAGATGCTGAGCAGAGACTGTCTGTGTGTTTTCGTCTAGTGTGAACACGTATGTATGTATGTGCATGCCAGGAATGTATATTGTCTTTACGGGGAACACCTGGCTCAACAAAACACACTAAACATGAATAAATAAAGACAGAAATGACAAGGAGGGAAAGAAAAAAAAAAAAAACACAAACAAGACCTGACAGAAATGTAGAATATGTACCAGGGGAAGGATTCACATACATAACTACACGTGCAGCATACATATGTGTGTGGATCCACATACGTGCATATCTAGCAGATACATATCATTATCGTTTCCATCTCCGTGCATTGTGTACATGTTGTATTATTTAGTGACCGCTCACATTTCATTCTGACTGCATCCAGCTTTGACCTGAGCACAGGAATCACGAACCAGAAGAAAGTAGCCACGTGTCTCTGTGGAGCTTCTGTTAGGACGCAAGAGATGTGAGGCAGCCAGCTGATACACCTGCAGCTGATTGACGCGCATTAATATCAGCAACAGGTTATAAAGACTCAACCCCGAAGCACAAAGACTGAGGAAGGAATGCATACAGCCAGACTCAGTTGTACAGGTTTGCAAACGCACACAGGCTGCACCCTCAGTTGAAATTTGAATAATAAATGTGTCATCATTCAATTGCAAAACAGCGTTTAAAACTGTGCAGGTCCGCTGTGCAGCTGTGTTTGAGTGTCTCTGACTTAATAACAACACTGTACTTGCTGAAAGATGCCATGTTTTTTCTGCACATGTAGATTCTTCAACACTCTGTATTCACTTACAGATGTTTTCCAGCTTAATCTATTCACTGCAGACCACACTTGGAACCTGACACTATTTTCTTTTCTTGCTGCTGCTGTGTTATTTCATATGTTAGTTTCACAAAGGCATACCTTTGCTTTTACTAGCGAAGGACATTAAGTCGTGTATTTGCACTTTATGGCTGTTAGAGCAGCTGTAGATGGAGTTAGACAGGAAGACGATCAGTTCTTGGTGGACAACCCTCACTTTTAGGTGTCCACCCTAATTTTAAATGCACCCCAAGTCTTTTTTTTTTTTGTCTTTTCTGGAACAGGCCTGCATACACCTGAACTGTCTGTGCATTTTAGATTTTTTTGTGCTGAATGTAGAAACTGAAGGAGCAGCCTTGTAAATTTCTCCCACCGCTGCCTGAACCAGTCAGTTGTTTCAGTCTTGGACACCTCTGCACTTGTTTTTGAGCATTCCTTGTGCTGCATCTTCCAGTTTCACAGTCCTTTGCTATCAGAGCACAGCTAGTCATGGTTGATCTGAAACTGCAAAAGAATAAGCAAGAACTGAATCCAACCAGGGCTGCAGGGTGGTGCAGTTGGTTAGCACTGTTGCCACGCAGCAAGAAGGTTGCTGGTTCGCGTCCCGGTGGGGGCACCGGAATCTTTCTGCGTGGAGTCTCCATGTTCTCCCCGTGCAGCGTGGGTTCTCTCCGGGTTCTCCAGCTTCCTCCCACAAGGTCCAAAAACATGTTGAGGTTAATTGGTGATTCTAAATTGTCCGTAGGTGTGAATGTGAGTGTGCTTGGTTGTCTGTCTCTAAGTGTGGCCCTGTGATAGACTGGTGACCTGTCCAGGTGAACCTGCCTTCACCCTGAGTCAGCTGGGATTGACTCCAGCCCCCCACGACCCTAGTGAGGATTAAGCGGTGTATAGATGATGGATGGATGGATGAATCCAACCAGGCTTGCTTCTGATCTCTGCTTCCAGTCTTTATGCTAAACTTAGCTGATTGGCAGCGAGCGGTATTAATTGTTTTAATAATTCTCAACGAGTGAGTGAATTACCCAAAATTTCAAACTATGCCTTTAAATTTTTGGTGGATTAAAAGAGACACAAACTCTACAAAAACGAGCACATTCAGTGTGTACTGTGGAGGTTATTTACTGGTTAGCTCCATTCCCAGAGTGTGACTTGTCTCATTCAGTGCTGTTGTCAACAAATTGTCTGAAAGTATTTTTTTAGTCAAGCTGCAGAGCAAAAACATCCGCGCTGCTGTTTGCAATATCTGTTGTGGTTTCACACGAGAAGAAAAATCTCTGCAGCTGCCTCACCGAGCTGAGAAGTTTTTATCATTCGGATCAGTTTCTGGCCTGCAGGCACTGAGATCTGGACAAAGTTTGCATCACATTACTTTTTGTACCCTGAATCTGAAAGTGGGTTTTTAAATAAATGATCGAGCCTCGTGCTGTATATATTCAATAGAAGCGTTCGAATTCCACCAAGCCGGCTCCGCTAACCGCTCCAACCAGTCACGGTCGATGTAAAATCGCGGAGAAGAGCTGCCTCCAATCATCTGAGTGATGATTTCACAGGCCGCGAGAGGAGATGTTCACAGCGTATTTGCAGCCGTGGCAGGCAGCTGAAGACATGAAAGATTTCACTGACGCTGCTCGCCAGCTGAAAAGGTGAAATTTTGGAATCCATTGACAGTTTGATGAATCCCTCCTCTGCTGGAAATATGCTACCAACTGCTGCAGCTTCCCAGCCCTGAAGCAAAGTTAAAAAAGAAAAATGCAGCCACACACACACACACATCCGTTGTTCTGCTTCTAACCAAACATAATATGAACACAGTTATCATCCCGGCCTCAGAAGCCCACTGTGTATTTTGAGCGGTTTGCTTGTCTGTCCAATCCTCCGAGGCAGCACTGATCTGGCTGCAGAGACAGAGGGGCTTTCAAAAGCCTCCTGAAAATGAGATCTGTCCAAACCAATCGCATATCGCAGAGGAATACTTCCAAAAAAAGGATCAGGTTGTCTGTCTCGCTGCTCCGTGACGCCATGTGAACACTGGTGACAAGCTGGTACATCAACACCGTGATCCATCTGTTAATGACTGACAGCTTTCAGAAAGTAAAGGTATTTTAAATTACAAACTACAAGTTTTCACTCTGTTATTTTTGGCATCCTGGTGCACTTTCTGCTCAAGATTTATCCACTTCTGGATTATTAATAGTAACAGGGACACAAGAATTGTAGCTGTTGGATTTTCTTCTCTATTATTATGCTCCAGTCAAGCTAGAAAAAACATTCCTTTTTTTAAAAAACTTAATTAGAGAATTTGTCTCTCCTTTGTGGAAACATGGTTAACCAAAAAGCACCAGCGAGTGGTTGGCGAAAATAAAACCAATGCCAAACTCAGCTGTTTGTGAGGAGGCAGGTTCTCCAAACAAATGACAGTTTTGGACTTGAATTGGCACTTTGATTGTTCTCTTTTGTTGGTGGAGTCAGAAAAAGCCAGGATTTTTCAATGCGTAAAATTACTTCCTATTTCCTTCCAACTTTGAATCACGAGGACCAATAATTATTTAACAGTTTTAAAAAACAGAGCTTCTTTAAAGTGTTACAGATCATTTAATCAGAAGGTTTTGGTTAAGATTTGGTGATGTTCATGCAAGAAAACGATACAGGTTGAGGTTGAGATAAGGTTTACAGCAGAGGTGTCGAATCCTGGTCCTGGATGGCCGCAGTCCTGCATGTTTTAGATGTTTCCTTCTTTCAACACACCTGATTCAAATGATCAGTTCATCATCAAGCTCTGCAGAAGCCTGATAACGATCCTGATCATTTTAATCCGCTGTGTTGAAAGAAGGAAACATCTAAAACATGCAGGATTGCGGCCCTCCAGGACCAGGATTCGACACCCCTGGTTTACAGTATATAAAATTGATGTCGTCCACGTCTTCAACCCTTGATGACCCCCTTGAGCTTGGGGAAGAGGAAGTCACGTGGAGCCAGGTGGGGTGAGTAGGGAGGTTGCTCCAGCACCGTGATGTTCTTCTCAGCCAGGAACTGTTGGATGCTCAGGACATTGTGAGCAGGTTGTCATGTTGAAGCAGCCACGACTTGTCCTGCCACAACTCTCACCTCGTCTCGTGCACTGAACGAAGCAAACGCTGCAGGATCTCTCTGTAGACATGCTGGTTGATCATCTGAAGGGGAAAACTGGTAGATTGTAGACTGGGTTAGAAATATATCTTTTGTGACACCAATCCTGGAACCTCGTAGCTTAATCAGGTTTAAAGTAATTACATGTATCAGATAATAACATGATGATGTGTGAATCTGCAGCTCTCCTCAGCTTTTCCGAGCGTTGTCGTAGCTTTCAGTTGTTTTGCTTCACTCTCACTGTGTCATTTTCTACCACAGCAGGCGAGCTCTAAGAATCTCCTCCCGCTCAACGGAAAACAGACACACTTAGTGACTCGCTGGTGAACGTAGTGAGATATTTCCCCCTGTGCGCCAACAGCAACACAGTGAATATAGCACTTTCATCACAAGGGATCCACAAGCAGACTGCTGGGCGTTCATGGGGTTTGATCTGGACTCATCTTAGTGTCTGGCTTCTGCAGGTGGTGGATTAATGAGATGTGAAACACCTGAGCTCTCCCAGGTTGATCTCTCCACTGGGGTTCGGTTATATTGCTGTAGTTTATCCTCAGGGTTTGTTTTGCAGCATCTGCACCCACATCTGTAAGGCTTCATGTGTTAATGCGCATCCTGCTCACTTTTCTGTGAAAGTCGTGCTGAAAGTCTTACATGGTCAGATTTAGTCACATTTTCCTTTCAACACGGCATAAGTCTGACCTGAACATTGACATTAATAGAAACGAGCACGCGGAAGTACTTTGAGTTGTGTGAAGTGATTTAAGGAAGATTTTTTTCTCCCATTTTAGCACCAATATTCATGTAAAAACAAGCCAGAGAGCAAAAGGTAGTTTTAGATCGTAACATGTCTCACTACAATTTCCAGTCGATTTCTAATCTGTTATTTTAGATATATCAGATTGGCCTTTACTTTATGCTCTCTCTACTCTCAGGTCTTCTGGTAGTGATTTTTTAATTAAACCAAAAGTCTGAACAACAACCATCCACAAGACCTGAGGGCAGCAGAGAGTGTTGATATATTAAAACCTATCTCAAGATACACCTGTTTAGTCTGGCTTTTGATTAATTGTATTTTTTAAAATACTATTTTAACACTAATTTCATATTGTTTGTACTGTTTTATTGCCTTTTTATTCCATTTATCTACAAAGCACTCATTTAATTTGCATGATAGGGACTATATAAAGTAAACAAAGTCGGCAGTCTGACAAAATTATAACAAAACAAAAACCAAAAATGTTTTAAAGGTGAATTATAAAGTGTGGATACTGACAAACGACTTCTCCTGAAAACAACAGTCCATTATATTTTCCAATACATCTGCAGTCAACGTGGTCGTGATGCAAAGAATCACACACTATGTCCTGTACATCCTGTGTCCTGACATCTGCACATGTCTGAACTTGCAGACTTGTGTGGGGGACACATTTTATGTGACACACACGCCAAAAGCATGACGTGGCCTTAAATAAGCAACACCTCACATCTGCTTAACTGGTGGTGAAGTGTCAGCGTTCAGCTTGTTTCTGCTGCTCCAGAGCAACTAAAAGAATCCATTTTTTTCATGTTTAAGGGTCGTAATCAGTGGCATAAACATTGAGAAACTATCAAGTTCAGGAACTATGTTGGTTTAAAAGAAGCACATTTTAACTTGCAGAATGAAAACAGAAACAAGCAGAAGTTAGTGCCGTGTTTAACAGTCTGTAAAGGACTCCAGGTCACTAACAAACTACTGATGCTGTCTTTCCTGAGAGGCCAGTCTTGAGTCATCAGTGGAATTTTTATGAGGCTTGGTCTGATTTTAGTAGAAACTAAAAAGGAAACTGCAATAGAAAGTATGCACTGCTTTATTTTATGTATGTAATACGTTATTTATTTAACCCTTTTCCAACATTTATATAAACTATTTTACCTCTATGTGCCCAAATGTGCTCTGTTAGTTTTTTTTTTGATCTGATGTTGTCTCATGTTCCATTACGGTCTTTATGTGTTGGAGAAGTTAATAAAAACATCACAAGTAAAAGCCTATTCACTTCCGTTGTCCTGCAGTGGAGGCAGAAATCACAGAACCAGTAAGTTCAAAACCTTGACAGTTAACCTACATGCTAATCTGCAGCTGAATCAAATTAAATTGAACGTATTATTCAGCACATTTAAAACAACCTGAGCTGACCAAAGAGCTGCTATCAGTCAGGCAGGAACATCAAGACACGATAAAACTAATGACATTAATTTGTAAAACAAAATAAAAGGCTATAAAATAATAAAATAATAAAAACATGATGGTGACTTGTAAGATCAATTTATAAAATAAAATTAAATGTGAAATATTAAGATCATTTATTGCAGCCAAAAGCCATTGAGAACATGTATGTCTTGAAGTTTTCTTGCTAACAATGGAGGAACATTTGACTAAAAGAGATCGGAGCTGCTGCTGCAAAGGCTTGAACTCTCTTTTTTACTGACCAGAACAGTTGAAAGCAGCCTTTTCTCATGTGCTAAGAGGTGGAGGTTGAGTAGTTCTGAAATATAGACTTCATGTAGGTGTGAAAATAAGTCATTCAGAGGAAAGTCTAGACATACTGTCTGCCCTAAACAAGAACGCATTTCCCCCTAACTGTGACGCACCTTTAACAAGGCCAGCTTCTGCACCTAAAGCTACATTTGTAGGTGAAATGGGTGAGCCAAGAGGAGCTTCAGCAACAGAGACAGGATTTCTGCTCTGAAAAACAAACTCGACAGCGGTCCCTTTACGCCACTTACTTACCAAAGTGCAAAAGCTCAAAGTGAAATTAAGATTTGACTCTTAAAAAATCCTGAATGACACATTTTAGGACTGTACGTTCCTGCAAGAATAACTGCTGTTTAAAAAGCAGCAGCGCCTCGACTCCTGCACTCTGACAGCATTATAAATGATTTCACTCTGCATGTTTTGCAGTCCTTCACTCCTGACCTCCAATAACTCCCCCATCACCCAGGAATTCTCCCCCAGCATCTGGCCCACTTGCTTCCTCACCCCCCCCTCCTCCGCGAGAGCGAGCATGTCGGGGCAGACGATGAGCCTCCCTGCGGGCCTCGATGATGAGACAGTGCATTTACATTAGCCTGGTGAAGCAGGAGCAGTGGCAGCCTGCCAGCGCTGAAGCACCGAGCTTACAGCCGGAGCATCTGGTGGGTTTTGTGCTAACGTCAGGAGCAGCCTGGTCGGCCCTAAGACAGACTCACCGACGACACCGAGGCAGGCGGGCAGACAAACTGGCACGCAGTCAGATCATAAAGTCAGATAAACAATCATATTCAGGAAGCTAATTAGCCATTACTCATTCAGCCAAACCAGTTATCAGCCAAAAAGGGAGACGGACTCCTGGCCTCAACCTCTGCCAGTTATTACCGGGGAGTGGAAGTAGAGAAAAGAGGGGACGGCTTCATTTATGGGGCCTCTTCGCTTGGACACTGAGGAGAGCAGCTTGTTGTGTTCACGGGGAAATTAGGATGGAGGGAAGGAGTCTGATTGTGGAAATTACTTTGGACACAAACTGTAATCCGCCTCCCAACCGGCAGACATCAAGAGGGAATCTCAGCACGACTTTCGATAAAGATTCAAATAGAGGGCGGCTGAGTACGGGACATTAGAGCAGCACTTGGAAAAGAAGCACTTAGGTGCGGCAAATGTGAATTTCCATTAGCCGGAATGGTGGATGGACGCGCTAATGGCAGTGAGCGCAGCAACATTTTGAGAAGGGGTTGCATTACACCTACATTTGGTGTAAGAGAGAGGAGGGAAACTGCAGTTCAGTAGCTGAACTGGGCGAAAAATCGTTGTGCACTACAGCTGAAATAAGCAATAAAAGTAGCAGCAATAGGCATTTATTACACAATGCAGGCCAACAGCAGAAAACGAAAAAAAAAAGTGCATGATCTTAGTGTTTTCCTCATCCCAGGTGAGGGCCTTTGTATGGACACTAGTGTTGATCCCGTAAGTGTTCCTTCTTCTTCTTGTTTAATTGAAAGATTTTATTAAGTCCAGGACGAGTGCACGAATGATTCCAAATGTAAAGCCAATACTAGTCTGAGTTAGCTTGTGACCCAAAATAGGCCACAAACACACAACTGAACAAGAAGCGCCCCAATTAATTCTTTAAACAGAGAAAATTCAGCTTTCCAGAAAAACACCTTCATCCTATGCATGCACATCCAGGTCTACTGAGCGAGAAACTGCAAAACACATCAGCCTTAATAAACACATGTGTATAGATAAGTCTAATGCTAAAACATTGAATAAGGCTATCAAAACTTCACTTTTATTGTTCTATTGTAACAGAGCAGTTCAATTAGCTGCTAAATCACGTCACTTATCAGCTCCGAAATTCTGGAAGGAAACTGCCAATGAACAGTTGCACAATACAATAAACTTCTATGTGAAAAACATCATGAAATGTATTGTGTCATAGTGTGTATAAATTGTGTAAAAGTATGCATAAAGATAATGTATGTAATTTCTCTCTCTCAGCCTTGTTCACTATTTATACATGTTGGTTAAATTTTAGATGTAAATGTTCAGATGTTATCATAACACCAGATGATTTACTGCCGAAACCTCTTCTGCACATTATTAGACTGCTGGCCTTCGTAAAAATTAAGATGAATTTCAGGGTTTAGGTTGTCAGCTATTTCTATGTTATTTATTTGATAACTGCTGGTAATAAGCAGTTAAAAAGTGAGCCAGTAGTTTCCAAAGTTTTTAGCCTCCTACAAAAATCACTGTGTAATTGGGATCACATTTAAGGTGTTTATCAGTTGTTCTTAAATAAAGATTTTTCTGCCTGAACACACAACTCGCATGTTTCCAATTAAACAAATGTTGTAAAAAGCCAATGCTTAACCAAAAATGGAATATTATAGAAAACCTGAAAACAGATTTAAGCATCAGATCTTTGTTTTGTCTTTTTTTTTCTCTCGTTTAATGAGTGACTCTTTATTACTTTTTGAATTTATTTGCTGTCTCTGTACATAAAACTGTATAGAAATTAATTCAGACTTGCAGCAGCTACAGCAGTAACTAGCTGTTGACACACTGATGCTTTATTATTAGTCATCTATTGGTATCATATACAATAACACACCAACCAGTCATTATAGTGTAACAATTTACCTACATGTTGTTCATATGCACTTTTACACAAGAGCAGGATTTTTTTTCAAGACCTTTGCTTGTCTTTTTACATTGCTGTATTGTGTTATTAGTTTTATTTAAAGGCTCTGAATCCTTCTTCCTCCACTGCTGACAGGTAGTTGGAAACTAAAAAACCCAGATCCAACATGTACGTATAAAATGGTATCATCTGCATAGACTGAAGCCTTCTCAGTGACATGATCCTGATTTTTTTTTTTTTTAAAAGAGAAACTATATAAAAGGTTAAAAAAGAAACATGATTTATCACAACATTTTAAACGGCCTGAGGATGTAAAGTATCTAGTGTTGAACTTGTCCGTGGCCCTTTTTTCTTGGTAGAAATACATTTTTCAGTTGCTTTTAACTGGTTCGTGAGTACGTTCGATACCTGCCTGCAAACCAAATCATCCTGTGGAGATTTTAAAGATCAAGCAGATGAAAAACTGTATATACCCTCCATGTGTACTTTGAAGCTGACTGGTTAAAACAGTGGAGGAGCAACACTAATGCATTTCCACCTAGTTGCTTTCCCATTTGGTGAAGTCAGACGCTCAGTGTTTGTTTCGCCTCCAGCAGAGACACACAACAAAGCCGGATCTTCACAAAGCTCCAGGTCTCCCTCTTCACCCATGGCCCAGTCACCCCTGAAACGAGATTCCCTCTTCCATCATGCCTGAGGGAGCAATTTAATTAAAGGCTAGCGCAGAGCAAAGGACACCCATCACCCTATTCTTGATGTGCCCACAGTCAACAGACATGGAAAACAAATATATCCCCTAGTGGACAATGTCCTGGCCCTGCTACACTAACTGTAAATACACACCAGGCGAACAGATTGTGGCGTAATGACTCTAATTTACTGGATAAAGGGGGTAGGATTAAATATTGTTTGGGCTCCATTCTCGTGAGAATGGTCCTAATGATTGACGGTATTTAATTGAATCCGGTCCTGGAAATCCTTTCTGTTTTCTAATTTACCTGCTGCCCAACATGAATGGGCTTCATTTTTTTTTGTCCCATCTCGTAATACAATCCATTCATTTCCCCCCATAATGGCCTGTCAGCCGTTATTATCATGTTAACAATGTGTTCATCACACAAAGAGCCAACCTCACATTCCTGCAGAGATGAAAGAGGTCAAACTGCAACTGTACATTTCAGTTTCATCTCTCACAGCGCCAAGGTAAAGACCAAAGCCAAGTTTCTGCTCTTTTTAGGACCTTCACTGGGGACTGATTTTACATATCAAAGACTGCATGTGGGAAAATGTTGTAAAAGTCACATAACTTGATTCATCTTTGTTCCTGCATCTCATCTCTGCTGGAGGGTAGCAGAACTAAGATAGTATTTGTAAATCTCGTGAGCAAAAGTTTACATACGCTTGTAAAGATCATGTATATCATGGCAGTCTTACTCCTACAACTCTAATTGTCTTTGATGGAATTATTGAAGGCTGCAGGGTGGTGCAGTTGGTTAGCACCGTTGCCTCGCAGCAAGAAGGTCGCCGGTTTGCGTCCTGGTGGAGTTTGCATGTTCTCCCCGTGCAGCGTGGGTTCTCTCCGGGTTCTCCAGCTTCCTCCCACACAGTCCAAAAACATGTTGAGGTTAATTGGTGATTCTAAATTGTCCGTAAATGTGAGTGTGCTTGGTTGTCTGTCTCTAAGTGTAGATAGACTGGCGACCTGTCCAGGGTCACTGGGAAGTCAGCTGGGATAGACTCCAGCCCCCCCGCGACCCTAGTGAGGATTAAGCGGTGTACAGATAATGGATGGATGGATGGAATTATTGAAACCTGTGAGTCTTTGTCACAAAAAACATTTATGCATTTTGATTCTTTCATAGATTTATTACAGGGCGTCTGGAAATATGCCAAAATACGCTGACACACAGATATACATACAGCAATGCTAATATTTGGTTAAATGTCCCCTTAGCCATCCTCACACACACAACTAGGATATTTTGGTAGCTGTTCACAACCTTTTTTGTTGGCTTTCAGACTTGTTTCTTCATCACAGTCCACAGGTCCTTGATGGGGTTTAAGTAAGGCAGGCCAGACTAAACCTGAATTGTAGTCTCATTTATCCATTTCTTTACCACTTTTGATATGTGTTTGGGGTCTTTGTCTTGTGTTAGCACCCAACTTAGTTCAAACCCAACCTTCCTGCAGATGATTTTAGGTTTTCCTGAAGAATTTGGAGGTGATCCTCCTCCTTATTATTACATTTACTTTGTATAAAACACCAGTTCTACTGGCAGCAAAACAGACTGAGAGCATAATACTGCCACCACCGTGTCTAATGGTAGGTTTGGTGTTCTTGGGGTTAAAGGCCTCCACTTCTCTCCTCCAGACATATTTCTGGTCATTATGGCCAAAAAGGTACATTTTTGTTTTATCCAACCACAGGAGGCCTTTTCTTTATCCATGGAATCAGCAGCAAACAGAAAAAAATTAAGAGTTGTTGGACTCATTGGAAACTCAAGACTGCCATGATATACGTGGTCTTTACAAGAGTATGTAAACTTTTAGTCACAACTGAAGTTCCAGTTGCACTGTGGGTAATATTCAAGATGAGCCGGACATGCACAAATGCAATTACTGGTTTTTGCTGCATGCCAGTCACATATCTGTCCAACTTGATCCCGACTCACTCTGTCATCATTGCAAACGTAGACAACGATAACATTGTAAGATCAAGACCTCTGCGGTTTTTGAAGCCAGGTGCCACAATTGCCCATTAGCAACTGCATGGCCTCGGGGCATGATGGGAAACAATGTTTGGCTCTCAGCTGATCAAACAGCTTCGAAGTTGGCTCAATGATATGACGTTTTATAGCCTGTGGTTGAATGAAAGATATTATTTTTCTTTGTCTGAATTTAAAGGTTTATTCTACATCTGTGATAGATGGTGACATTTATTAGTCAGAGAAGCTGAAAACCTTCAAACTACAGATGATAAACTGCATATCATACGTAGTTCTAGTCTATTGTATGTTAATGTTGGACCAATTTGAATCCTATTGTAATTCGCAGCACCAAAATGTCTGGTAAATGGGGCGTGAGGATTGTTGTACAGATATATCTGACAGATCAGTAATAAAAGCATGTATTTGACAAGTGTTAGTGCTTTCAGTCTATTTCTATAGTTTGAGAGGGAAATGTCTGCTTCGCTGATTTATATGCAGCAGCAACCTGATCTGATGCTGATTTACATGAAAATTCATGTAAAATGGAGGTTGAACCATTAGCAGAGATCACAGATCACCTGTACAGCATTTTAATAGGCTGCCCTGTCATAATTAAAATGACTGGAGACTGCACAAAGTGATATGTGTGTCTGATTTAAAAAAAAAAAAAAATCTGTGTTTCTGTGATTTCCTCTACAGCCGGCTAGAAGCTGTCCATCTTAACTGCTGATTTTAAAGCCACAGTTCATCTCAAACAACCCGATTATCTCTGGTTCTCTTTTGAAATCATGTCGTCCTGAAGTGATTAGTCGATTAATTGATTGTTCAGTCAAGAAGACGGAAAACGTATCGACATCTTTGAGGATCGGCTACCCAAGTCTTTAGTTTAATCACAAGAAAATACCAAACATTTGCTGGTTCCAGCTTCTCAAATCTGAGGATTTTGGCTTTTCTCTGTTTGTTTTGGAGTATTTGTGCAACTGTTTTGTTTTCCATATAAATATGGATGAGCCCTCTGTGAAGTCACCCGTAGTTGTCCTGAGGAGTTGTTTTGAAGCTCAGTGTGGCTCTAGCCCTCACCATCTTGGCAGTGCCTGACTCCTGGTTAATCCAAAAGGCGCCTTACATGCCCCACAGCAGCAAATCAAAGGCAGAAGATGGTGTTGTGTTCTGATTTACTAATGCTCCAGGAAAGGTTTGAGTTTAGGCACAAAAACAACCTTACTAGGTTAAGAGGAATATTATGGTTTGGGTAAAAAATAAGCACTAAACACATGCTTACGGTTATGGAACCATCATGGCCACAAAAACAGACTTTCAGTTTGACACAAGACACAAAAAATGCTCTCATTTGTTACAGTCCAATGTTTTGCTGACCCGTCCATCCACCCTAAGTGTTTCCCTGCGTGGTCGTCAGCCACAGCTCTACCAAACAAAAACATTCTTTCAGCCCTTTGATACCAGGTTTCCACTGCTTTGACAAAGAACATCTTTTTTGCATGTGACAGTGACTGACTGCATGTAATGATAGATGTTACCAGTAGGTTTCCTGATGAAACTGACTGTGGTGGCTCTTGCCTTTGTCATCTTGGCAGTGTCTGACTCCTCATAATTCCCAGCTAATCTAAAAATGAGCAAACAAGTGGAGCTAGAGTGGAGCTAAAGCGGATTATGAACTGTTCTATGATCCACCTGTCACTCAAAGCAACCACATTATGTATAGCTTTAAGCTTTGATGTAGTTTGAACTGGTGAGTTATATGAAAATTTCCCCTTTGCACAGTTGTCACAAATGGACAAAGTTAGCGACAGAAACCAAAACAGTTTTTCATATCACGCTGTAAAAATGTTTATTTCAACTGTAAAGCTGAACATTATAACATGGGCGTCTATGGGGATTACTTTGCTTTTGGAGGCAGCCTCAAGTGGACATTTCAGGAACTGCAACTGTTTTGGCACATCTGCATGATTTATCTGTTCCACAGGTTGTCATTTGGTCTAAACAAGCAAATGGAGGAATTTGAAATGATCACAGTTGAAACTACTCAGTTATGAAAAGAGTAACTGGAACAAACAGCAAAATCTTACCTCAAACATTCCCTTAATACTTACTCAGTCTTTAATGACAGACTGGAGTTAAGATGTTTATCATGTGACCGAGTTAAGATGATTTAATTTTTCAGCAGAAGAAACAGTAAATAAAGAAAGTCAGACAGCAAACATTACAGTTCTTCTTCTCCAGTCATCGATTTAACTCCTCTTGCTTCCTTTAGATCAAGCAGATCTATGAATTCTTTGCCGCTTTCTCCACTCACCGCCTCTCACTGCAGTTCGAGCACACCAGCTTACCTATGCTCCAACACTGTAAAACTACTTTATGCTACTCAGTGGCAAATTGTGACACTGAAGTCAGCAATGCCTGTAGCAGATTCTTAAAAATAATGGAACTGAAAGCTCCACCCTACAAGTTCATACGATTATTTCCTTTGGTTTGTTTCTCCAGAAGGCTGAATCTGCTTATTATGTGTCCTCTAGCTTATATAAAAACACCATTTGAACATGTTAACCAGGTAAAACTTGACTTTCACTGGAGAAGTGACACTTCACATCACATGAAACTGAGGTATAAATGTAATAATTTCAAAAAATACCTCTTCCAAAGCCCTTCTACAGTGAAGCACACTCCACTTTATTGGTGACTGTCTGTGAGGCAGGTTGGTTTTTCACATTTTTTGTGACAGTATGAAAATCAATTAGCAGATCTCAAACCTTTTAAAATCTGCCTGAATTGTATAATCTGTCACAGTGAATATGCATTCATAAAGTGAGATTTGTATTCTCTCTGTGTGCTTATTTAAGTGCAGCCTGATGTAAAAAGCTGCTCCGTTATTTGTATTAATAACAATGTGACTTTAAACCCTCATTAATTGATTTTTTTACCTACTGAAGGTCAGCACATTTATCAATTAAAATCTGGAAATAAGATGGAATTAAAACTGTAAAGTCTGCAGATGGTAAAACTAAAACAATGAGCTGAAACTTCCTAAAGCTCTGTTCAGACATGGAGTATGAAACGTTGCTGCTTCGGCATTCTGTCATTCAGACATACGTCACGGTTATTATAATGTTCCTCACTGCTTCATTCAGACCATCACAGTGCAGAGTATTTATATATATATGTTATAATTTTTCATGCTATTAGACAACACACTAAGCGATATACAATGCATAAAAATGTAAAACAAAACAACAAACATGACTAAATCTGAACTAATAGCATCTTATGTGTGTTGATTATCTAACTACAACTTTACCAACAGTAGAATAGTGTAATTTCCTGTTCGATCCTAATTGATGCTGTTTCCATGTTGGAATAATTTATAATTAAATATTGAGGTGTCTGCTGTTGTTCTGTGTGTAAATGTGCACAGTTCTCCTGTTTTGGAGATGCTCATGTGGATCCTGTTGCTGTCTGATGCTTTAGGTGTTCAATAAACTCAGAACAACCAGAAGAAACAAATTTCAGCAAACTGTGACTCTATGATGCGAAGTACACAGCGTGACCTGCCGTTGGATCCTGACCGACCCTGTCTCCACGTCAGGGATCATTTATTATTACAAGTAATAAATGAAGTTACAAATGTGTGCATCTCTCTTCATTATTTAACACTGGATTCTGCTGTTGTCTGATGCTACAGGTGTTTAAAAAGCTACATTTTTTAAGATCACTTCATACACTTCACTTGTGCATTTCTATCTGCTAGTGTGACTACCTGCAGTTTAGACTTGTGTTGATAGTGATGCAGAAATGTTCCTAGGTCCGATCTACTTACACTGCTGCTGCAACTTTAACTAAAAGGTTACCAGTGTATGCATTCAGACATGAAGCCATCACATTTTACCTATTGTTCAAAGAATATTTTTTCCTGCTTCTTTACCTTCCTAAATAAATGCAGACTTCAGGTT
>NW_007578495.1:0-32747 GCF_000690725.1 Stegastes partitus
CACAAGCAGGTATCTGCAGGAGGAAGGAACTGAAGGTGCTCAACAGTTGGCCGTTGAGTGGTAAGTTTCTGCACCCACGAGATGGTGGAAGAAGACCCAAGGACACGGAAGAACCAATCAGCTGGCTACAACACATTCTGTGCTCATCCTCATGTAAATAGTATCAGTACACTGGATCAGGGACAGGCGGTCAGTCAGACTTTATGTCCTGACATTAACTGTGTTGGTGCTACGGTGAGCAGTCTGATCCAGAGCTCTGTATGCTTATTCAACTATCTGCTAAATAAATACTTTGAGTGAGACCTAAATATCTTCTCTTCATTAAACGAATGCGCAGGAGCTATGTCACTCATAGTTTGATTTCAGCTCCAACAGAAGTCATCCCTCAAATATCATTTTATCTTTAGAAAACGGTAAATTTCCCCAAACCAGCAGATTTAACCAAACGTTACCCAGTCACGAGCACACAGTGCATCTGTTAAGAACTATTTTCAGCTGCAGATTTGCAGACATTTGGTGCTCTAGAACAGTGGTTCTCAAACTATTTGAGCCACGACCCCCAAGATAACATAAGTCTGTGTTCATGACCCCCCAGTTTGAATTTTTTAATATATCATGAGTAATAACTTTGTTGTTCATGCATTAATGCATTAAAAATTCATCTGTTAATTCCACAGATTAATCTCTT
The DNA here is from genome assembly GCF_000690725.1 of Stegastes partitus. Classification (NCBI taxonomy): domain Eukaryota; kingdom Metazoa; phylum Chordata; class Actinopteri; family Pomacentridae; genus Stegastes; species Stegastes partitus. The sequence continues at coordinate 689 of NW_007578495.1, forward strand.
TACATGAACATGTTAATTTTCTTTTGAATGAATTGAATTTATTTCGGACAAATGAAAGGGAAAAAAAATATAAAAACAAAAGAAAATAATTTTACAAAGAGTAAAAAAAAGGAAGAATATTGCATAATTAAATCATAATATTAACAAGTTAAAAAAAAGGAGCGGGGAGAAGTATATGCTTTTACTTTTGACAGCCCAAATACAAAAGTATTTGATAAATGTCAGCTTTATTTATTTATTTTTTACAGTGATCTGGCGACCCCCTGAAATGATCTTAGGACCCTCATAGGGGTCCCAACCCCCAGTTTGAGAACCACTGCTCTAGAAAGTATTTACAGCAGCAGGGCAGCGTCAGAGTTCACTGAAACAATGGAGCGCTGCGACACAGAAACACGGGTTTAGATTTCAGGGTAGAACCCAGGGGATGCGTCCTACTCAATATTTAGAACGTGTGCATTTATCCCTGCAAAAAAAAAAACAAAAAAACAAACCAAAACCATGAACAAACGTCCCTCACAGACAACACAGAGTGATGCAGAGGAGGCACAGGGGCAGGCTTTAGATCTATTATTCGTTTATATATAACAATCCTTGATTATAACTCTAATTAAAAGTTAATCCAAATAAATAAAAGCCACAACGTTTCTATGGTACTGCTTGCAAAGTTTAATACATCACTATACAGTTTGTCTTAAAGCAACAAAAGTAAACCATTAAAAAATGAAATCAAAAGTACAATTACACACTCAGCATTTTGTACATATGTGCCCCAAGCATCCACGTGACTCGTTAGAACTCAAGTTTGTGTTAAATATATATATACTGTATGTATTCATATATTTCAATATAGTCATGATGTCTGTACAGAGGGAATCAGGCTACAAATTATAACTTTATCAGTTCTTTTTAATATTATATCAATAACAGGCCACTGTGGAAATGTAGACATCGTACAGTCAAGTCTTGTGTGTAGCCCATTCAGAAGGCTTAAAGCAACATGTTACATGCTTTGGCTGTAAAACAAACTTCTCGCAGTAATCATAATAATAATCATAATAATAATCATAATAATAATGGTTTAAATCTGAATAATATACACACATACACAGAAAATTGTACATAGCATCATGGGCTTGTTATCCTGTCGTATTTTTAACTTGGAGATCTGGTGAGATAGTTTCACATTTTCTGTTGAGGGTGAAAGATGAAGCGGTAACGTCACCCCGCTCGGAGGAGATGTGCGTTTTCCCAGGAACACCGAAACTACGGCCTTTTATGCCCTCGGGTTGAGGTGGGGAAAAAAAAAAAAAAAAAAAAGAGGGAAAACGCACTCATCCAGGAACCGTGATGTTTAACAAACAGCAGCATGTGAGGAAAACGAGACCAGACAGGAAAGCAAACAAGGCTCCGTGCTATAGCTACAGCGACGCGTCCTCCTCTGTAGCGTTAAAGGCAGCAAATTATGACAAAGGACAGAACATCATGGGGTGCCTGATTGCCACATCTGATACAGGAATGACAGTTTTAAGGAGGGGGGGAAAAAATATGGAAGACGATGCGAAACAAAGTACCCTCATTCATTTTTCGTTACAGACGCAGCAGCTCTTGGCTCACGGTGTGCATCCTCTCCCGTCACTCGTAGGTTCACAATGGCACAGTGTGCTTTCTCTCATTCGGAAACACTCTTCAGCATCAAGCTATTTGTTCAAGTCAAATACCAGGCAGCCAGCGCTCTCTTATTTAGATTATAGCAAGCAAGAGGGGTTTGTCTGACCTGTGTTATAATCATCATAGTTACAGTAAGAATCCCAACAATATCTGGGAAAAAAAGGAAAGGGAACATTATGTCAGAGGTGGGATGCAGTTATTTAAAAAGATGTAAACAAAGACTGCTGATTTCCCCAGGAAGCACGATTGGACCCAAAAGGTGAGTTTTCACAGCACAATCTGTGGCAAAGCAACAGTTTGGTGGTAAATAACACCCTGATTATTTTAGGGATTCAGATTGAACATATGCAGCGTAGGGAGAGAGAAAAGAAGTTTGTGTTTTCTCTCGTCGGCTGCTTTTGATGGGGTAAGACGCTCAGATCAGGAGAAATCCATTATAGCATCAGCAAACTGTCAGCGTCACACTTCCAGTTTGTATTCTGATGTTATTAAAATCTGCACGTGCAATTTAGAGATCAGGAGAAAATCAGAATACAGCGACGGCTGCGGTGGCCGATTCATACTGAGTTCAAGAACTGAAAGAGGGGGATAAAGGGGGGGGAGAACACTGGAGCAGGATTTCAGTGGTTTTTAGTGCGTGTCTCGGCCTGTGTAGGTTAATGTCTAAAGCGTGACACAAGCAGCTCTGTACACAATGGTCTGAGATCATTAAGAACAATTCAAGTAAGGCAACATGTTGACATGAGATGACGGAATGGATGCTGTATGTTTTTTTTTTTTTACACATTTTGTTTTTTCTATTTACTCTTTAAATTTGTGTCATGTGCAGTGATGTGGGCTCACCTCCATCCTCGGAGAGCAGAGCATCGTGGGTAAAGCTCCGCTCTCTGAAAACAACCTACAGTTCAGCCTGTGTGAGTAAAAACAACCTCGAATGCGTCAAAACACCAAAGCACAAAAGTTCCACGTGGGTGATGGAACGACTCTGCTAAATTCTACAGAAAGTGAATGGACTTCTGTATGTGGAGGCGGTGTTAAGCGTTGACTAAGAACTCCTTCACAAAACAGCCACCTGACTGTCCCCCCCCTGAGCCTGGCTGGCTTCTCGACACACCAAACAGCTACAACAGTCGGACCTCCAGAGGTGATTCGTATGTAAACTTTGTCACTCGATGTTTGCTGCGTGGTTCAGTGCGAGTGATTGGCGAAGGAAAATACCAGCAAGTCTAGTGGAAGAAGTGGTGAAGCTGTTGTGGTTGGCAGTTTTACTGACATTCAGCCTGCTCTACTTTGAATATGTGTGTGTGTGTGTGTGTGTGTGAGAACAGAGAGAATTTGGCAGAAAGCGTAACAACCAGTGAATTCTATTTAAAAAAAAGTCCTCCTGGTCAGCGTGTTCACGTCGTCGCTCCCAGACCAGATTGTCCTTTCGTTCGTTCGTCGTAGTGCAGGATGGTACAGCGATAATATCAGTAGTGCTACAGATAGCCGCGGTCGACCCGACAGCCAGGGGGGGAGCCGGGCTGTGCGGTTTTTCAGTGGACCCGAGCCGCCGACGAGTCTGCTTTACATTTATCAGGCTGATTGAGACGCCAGAGTGGTTTATCCGGCAGATCCTCCACCCACGCGGCGGAGGCTGCTGGAGGTTAGTCGGATGATGAGGGGGGGGGGCGTGGAGGAGGGTTCATGGCACTGATTTTCCATTTCAGTCAGTCCTGTTTTTGTTTTTTCTTTGCATCCACACCGCCGCCGCTGAAGCCAAGAGAGGAACTCTGAGCAGCTCCAGAGAAAGCTTCATCTTTTTTTTGCCTGCGTCCATGAAAAGATGAGGGTTTCTGCTGTGAGTGACGCTCCTGCAGGTCTGTGTAAGTCGGGCGAGACTGTGTGAGGTCCACCCTCCTCGTTATCCATCACACTCGTCTGCAGGGACACTGAAGGAGAACAAAGACATTATCATCCAAACCAGATCACAGCCCTGATCAAAGGTGCTGTTCTCCCGCGGTCGCCGTTTGATTTAGAGGAATTATGGAGGGAAAAAAAAAGGCAAAATGTTGTGGAGTTTAGGGCAGCAGGAGCAGTAAAGACTAAGAAATGGAGGTAAAGGATAAAGATGCGGGCAGTGCTGGGAGCACAGTGCAGCTCTGGACAGGGGCAGATTGGAAAGTGTAGCCCCTCCCCCCCCTCGGACAATAAGTAATGGATCCTCCTCTACGGCTTGAGGCAGATGAAAAGGTAGAAGAGAAGGAGGAAGGGAGCAGGGACAGTGCAGTGGAGTGTTGGGAAACGGTGAGGAGGCACTTACTTGTCCTCTGTGTGCTCAGGGATGCCGGCGGCAGCCAGCGCAGCTCGGTACTGCAGCAGAACGCCGCGGACGCTCTTCACAAACCCCTTCGAAAGCGGGAAGAGAGGAAAGCCGATGTCCGGGTAGCCGCTGCCCTCAGGGAGGAAACTCCGGTAGCTCTTTCTCCTTTTCTTTGGTCGCACCACTGGCTGGCTTCCTGAAGAGCCCACGCCTCCTGCACTGACCGCGGCAGAACCAGATTCTGACGTCCCACTGCGGACTAAGGAGCCGGCGGCTGTAGAACCACTCCTGTTCTCGCCCAGAGAGGAGCTGACCTGGGTGCTGTCGCAGTCTGAGTTCTGGCTCAGCTCCTGAGAGGCTGCTGTGGTGGAGGGACTCAGCCCTGAATCCTCCAGCTCCTCCTCCATAATACTGCTGACTCCTGCCCCCGCGGCCCCCTCCTCCCCAGGCTTACTGGGGCTGCTGTGGGCCACCGCCAAGGGCCCCAACCCCAGGGGCAGCTGCTCGTCCAGAGGCTCCACAGACGAGGATCGGTCCTTGGAGTGGTAAGCCCTGGAGTGCGCTGCGTGTCCTCTTTCGGAGGCTTCGTTCAGCTCCAGCCACGCCTCCAGACGGTGGACGAGCCGCCAGCCGTTGGACACAAAGTGCTCCTGGATCTCCTGTTTGAAGACCTCCACGGGATTCTGGAGGAGCTGCGTCATCGACTGCACCATCTTGATCAGAGCCATTTCGTTGTAGCAGCGGCTGTTCTCGTATCCCTCCTGCAGGCCTCGGTCGCTGTCGAAGCCGGCCTCGTTGTAGTAAGGCTCGTTGACGAGGATAAGGCCTGCAGGGAGGAGGCATGAAACACAGCAAAGAAATGTACACGTAAGAAACCTGGCAGCAAAATTCCTACAAAACAACAACAACAAAAAGTCAAAGATAAAAGTCAGGATCGTGAAAACTATTTCTAAATTTGTGCTTCATCATTTTAAACCTCTGAACCTGAAGATTTTTGTCACTGTGGGCTCATTTCTCACTGCAATACAAAGTCCTGCACCTCTATGGAAACAACACAACCATGAATAGAAGTAGAGAGAAGCTAAATAAAAGCAGATTTCCTTTATGATGCATTAAAAAAAAACAAATTTACTCACCACATACATTTTTACCAACAGGTGTTACAGGCACAGGAAAAAATGTCACTGCACACCATAGATATTATTTACAGGTTTAATTAATCCAAAAAAAACCCCTCAGTTCTTGTCACATGACTTTTTGGTCACAGCTAAGTCACTAATAACTTAACGGTTGCACTAAGAAGCCAAGAATTTGTTTATTTATTTTTTACAGATTCTAGTTTCAGCACACAATTTATTTTGGGGATTTTTTTTAAATGAGACAATTTCAAAAACAGTGATTTTATTAAAGTATCACTACTATAGGCTGAGATTTGCTTCATTTCCAGACAAAATCCACCCAAAAGCCGCTCCTGATCAGCTCAAGCACCGTCGCAAAGTTGAAAATCTGATGCTACTTTCTGTTTTTCCAGTTCACGGCTCTGATAAATGCTGCAGTTCAAAGATAACCTGCCTTTTGAACGCTCCAGTAAGTTTCAGGGTTCAGGGGAGGTTAACTGGAAAAAAAAAAATAAGTGAATTAAAACCTGGACTCGATTCGTCTGTCGGGACCAGACTGCAGAGAGGTTTAACAGAGGCGATGTCGTGTCTGTGTGAGAGGCAGTTTTATTTAGCTGAATGACTGGGTGCGACCCGGCACTTCTGAGCAAATGAACGCATGAATAAAACATTTTTCAGCTGCAGAGGAGAGGACGGGAATGCAGGAGTGTGTGGTCGCACTGACCTTGTATGGAGATGAGGACCTGCAGCAGGCTGGACTTGCTGGTCCATCTCTCGGTACCCTGTGGATCACATCACTGTTAGAGCAAACTCATGGAAAAGCTTGAGAAGACTTTGATGGCCTTTGAAAACATTTAATCCTGAAAGTCAAGTGAAACCATGATTCATGTCACTGCTGCAGGTGTTGTATGAGCAGCAGAGTCAGTGGACGTCCAAAACAGACGAGCACAACGAACAATCAGCAATCTTTAAGAACTATAACTATCAAGTGTATTTAAAGCAAATAACCAAATGGCGTTGTGTTGTCAGAAGATGGCGGTATAGGATTTGTTTGTCGTAATAAAAAGAATAGAAGAAGCCAGAAATGAAACCAGCTGTTTGCAAACTGGTTTTTAAAAAAAAAACTAAAGAAGAAGAAGCAGCAAACAACCTTCGACCATCTCAGGAGAAAAATGGGGAGAAGTTTTCAGGAGTTGTTTGGGGAAGTTGGGATTGTTTCTGAATGTCAGTGAGAAGCAGAAACAGCTCATCAATCATACGAGAAAAATGTTCTCTCAAAAGGTCAAAATCCACCTCAAGCAAGTGTTAATACCTTTTGGTGAAAATGGGAAAGTTTTTCTATAGTTTCCATGAACTTTTCCAATAAAATACTTAATATAGAAATATGGATACTGATCAATCTGTAATGAAAGAAAATAGCAGTCCATCAATAAAATGTATGTTTGAAAATAAAGTTCACTGAAGACTACTTTTAATACTGAAAAATATATATTCCAAATAATTGATTATTATTTTAGTCTGTAAAACTGACAAAAGAAGTTTGAGAAATACTGATCACAAATTCCAGGAGTCTAACGAGATATTGTCAAAAGACTTGTTTAGTGAAAGCAACAATCTGAAACCCAAAAATATCCATCCATCCATCACCTATACACCGCTTAGTCCTCACTAGGGTGGAGGCAGAGGACATCCTGGACAGGTCGCCAGTCCATCACAGGGCTACACTTAGAGACAGACAACCAAGCACACTCACATTCACACCTACGGACAATTTTGAATCACCAATTAACCTCAATATGTTTTTGGACTGTGTGGGAGGAGGCCAGAGAACCCGGAGAGAACCCACGCTGCACCAGGAGAACATGCAAACTCCACGCAGAAAGATCCCGGGTGTCCTCACCGGGACGCAAACCAACGACCTTCTTGCTGTGAGGCAACGATGCTAACTCCTGATCCACCTTGCAGCCTTGCAAAATCTCCAGCTTACAATTACGGGAAAAACAGCAAAGCAGCAAATCCAGGCAGATTTGTAGGTTTTGTTCTTTTCACTAACTGCTTGACTCATAATTTGTGTGTCTCATATTATTATTTGCTACATTAAGTTCAGCCCAAACTTAATGGTTACACAAAAACCCGTCAAAATCGAGGCGTTACAGCTGCTGCACTTTAATGACAAAATGTGTCTAAACATTCCACGTAGTTGGATGCTGCAAACCTGGTTCCAAACAGCAGAAGTCTCAAATAATAAAGAATGGTCTGACTGTACCATTATCATTTTGCTATAGGAGGGGGAAACAAAACACCCAGGCTTGTTGGTATTGCTTTTAAATGATCACAGTTGTTGTAAACTCAGAATACAGCAACTATGATCTGGAAAAACAGTATTGTGGGCCATTATTTTGGGGAACATTTGCATGCAAGGAAGCGAATGAACTGGCAGGCTTGTGTTATTGAACAATGCAAATCTTTAGCAGGACTTGTCGTTTTCAGTGTCTAGGATGCTGCTCTAAAGTTGTTGTTGATCCTGTAGCTAAAAGGATTTAAAAAATGGTGACATGCACATAGTGGAAAGTGGGAAGAATGCAACATGAAACTAGTTGCAGAAATGGCGAGCAAACACCCAGCAGTCTACATCTGGTGAGTCAGACCGAGCGAAGCCTGACAGATCACTGTGTCACACATTTCAACACCTGTCACTTAAATTAGAAGCAAACGCCCAAATCTGTAAAACCGCAGGTTGTTGCTGACTCATGCTCACAGACGTCACACCTGCACAAACCTGTTAAACAGCGCTCACCTTTCCGATCCAGGTGCCCAGCAGGCTGACGCACACCTTGCCGTTGTCGTACAGGTTGGGATTGAGGCGGCCGCTGCACTGCGACAGGTAGCGGAACAGAGGCGGCACAGCTGGGTAGATGTTGGGCAGCTGGATGTCGAACAGGAACAAACCGTCCTCGTAGGGCGTCCGAGTCGGTCCTTTGATCAGAGCTGAGAACAGGTCCTGTGTCGGAGGAGGAAAAGAACTTTATCACACGTTTTTTTTTTTTTTTGATGTTTGCCTTCAATGTAATTTAAAGGAGACTGATGTTCAGCGTGAGGCGCCTGCTGGAGAATATGAATTAGAAAGGAGAGCAAAGCAGCACATCAGAGTCAAGCAAAGCGCTATTTCAGACACTTTCACGCTATATTAAGTGCAACCTTTTTAATCTTTACTGTAAAACACCAGCGTTTGAGCGCGACTCAAAGAAATGAGACGACAACCGGCTGCTTTTATCTCAAACCTATTAAGACAAAGAGGTTCAAAAAGAGTCCGTAAAAGCTTCTGTAATGATGTTTAGGAATATTTTTTTTCATATTTTGTGGGCGTCCATCATCTGTAACTGTGGAAAACTGAATGAGAAATTCACTTTTCTGGTTTCAAATCTACTTTTTCCCCCTTTTTCTCACGTAACACATAATTTGTGCATTTTTAAACACTCAGCTGATTGAAATGTTTTCAACACATTTGCAATCTTGAATCTATCTTTTAAAAGATTTGAAGTAGAGGATATACAACCACAAGCTTATGGGTTATTTAAACATGTTAGAATTATTACATTTTCTTAAGGTCTTACAAAAAAAAGCAATCATACAGTAAATTCTGTCAATAAATAAATATAAATAATAAAATGTTATGTTATAATCTGTTGATTATTTTCTCAATTAATTCCCTGTTTGGTTTAGAAAATGTCAAAAAAAAGTGAAAAATGTTTGTCAGTGTTTCCCAAAATCCCCAAAGATGTTCTCAAATATCCTGTTTTGTCTACGAAGATACAAACATATTCTGTTTACTGTCATAAAGATGCAAAGAAACCAGAAAATATTCATGTTTAAGAAACTAAAATCAGAAGGGTTTAAAAAAATGTAGTCAGACTGATGAATACATATATAACACTGTGAGGTTCTGACTAAACGATGTGAAGTGCTCTTAAATGACTTGTGTTGCGAGTTGGTGCTGCATAATTACAAAGAAAAGAAAACAAAAGAGTACATCTGAATCTACAGATTGTCCAACACTAACTGTCTTTTGCTGTATGTGTGTTTCGCTAAATGGTAAGAACACGAATGTTTCAAAACCAGTAAGTAACTCATGTGCAGTCATGGCCGTGATAACATGAAACCCACCATGCGGTCTTCAAACGTCTTGACCATGATGCCGTCAGGCAGCGACGTCGCCAGCAGAGCCATCTCCTTCCTCACTGTGCTGAAGAACTTCTTTGCCTCCGCTGGCTGGAACTCCATCTTGTTGAATGAGTGAGTCTCTGTGACGGAGAGAGGAGACACGAGGACGATGACTGAACGGTAACGTAGAGTGAAATATAGAAATGTACTGACACAAGTGTGTGGGCAGAGAATTCATTAAGTAGAAGGATGTCTGTGTGTGTGTGTTTACAGAATGAGATGGGAGGCTTCTGCTGTCAGTTATAATAATAAGGAAATGGAAGTCTCCTGTTTTGTGTTTGAGCGATCATCTAGACAAACGTGTACGACACCCTAGTCTATGACAGATCAGTCTAATGGTGGGCAGGTTGAGTTTAACATAAACACAATGATATCTAAAGCTAGCATGGTCAGGGGGAGAGTTCTAGTGTAACGTCCTGAGGTGTCTGAGGAAGAACATTCAGCGCTAACGACCTCAACTATGCTCCAGTGATTGCACACAGGTTCTTTGGCCACAAGAACACAATCGTACAAAATGAAAGTTCGGTAGATGATTTGATAAAGTTTAGAGAAACCAGGTCCAGATAGGACGGTGCTAGACATGTTTACACAACGGGATTGTATCACTGCACAATGAGACAGAGACAGCAGCCAAATGTAAATAAAGTTTTGATTTTTAGATCTACAGACTGAATATTTTGATTCCATCTCATATTTGATTCACACCATAACCGCATAAACACAAGCTTGTTGGAGGTCTTTCTTGGACTATAAGGAGAACATGAAGCAAAACCAGATGATGGGGAAGTAGGGGAGAGGGCGAGAAAGAAAGAAGAACAGGATGAAGGAAGAGTTTATTACATTACAAATGTCCACGTCTCACCTGGGGCCCACTCCAGCACAGAGAACACCTCTCCCTTGGCACTGGTAAAGGTCACGCCAGGCTTGCCGCCACTCTGTTGGCACAGTACTGGTGTGTCACTGAGAAACTCACTGGGCCATTCTTGCCCACCTACTGGTGTCTGTGGCTCCTGCTGGGGCTTTTCCTCTCCAGCTCTCTCTGCCTGAACAGTAACACCAGCAGGTAAGACGCAAAGTAATGACATCAGGCAGCTAAAGTTTGCTTTTATTTATTAATCTTAATGTCTTTCATTCATTTAACGCCTACCTCTGTCCCTGCTCCTCCGCTCCCCACCGCCTCCACCACAGCTTCCATCTTCTCCTCCTCCACGATGGCCACGTTGTCCAGCGTCTTCCTCAGGTTCTCCTGCAGCTTCTTGATGTCGTCCAGGAAGCGTTTCTCCTTGGTCGGCTTTTCGGGGGCCGTTGGCGTCACTGAACTCGCTACGTTAGTCGTGGAAGCAGGCTCGGCAGACGTCGGGGAGGTTGGAGAGCCGCCGGTCCACAGCTGCTCCACAGTCATGTTCTTCAGGCTCTCCAGGATCTTCAGGGCCTCTTTAAGCTCCCTGAAGCCCCGAGAGGCGCCGTCCTTACTGGGCTTCTCCGCTCCGTTGACTGCTCCTCCTGGAGTGGTTCCTGAACAGGTAGAATTTGTGAGTTTATGCTAAACTACTGCAAGTAGAATAACAAACGTGATAAGGAAGGTAAAAATCCAAAGAATTTCTGATGGTACCAACTGACGTCCCCACTGAATTCTACTTTGGTAATCAAGACAGTAGATTACTCAGTGTGGTCCTCTCCAGGAAACATTCAGTCAGTGTTAAAAATATGTAAAATAACTGTAATAAAATATCTGTTACTGCTATGAAATACACTTAAAAAAATAAAATCAACAAGGCATCTTTTCTGTTCTGTCTGCAGCTCTCAGCCTGAAGATCAATGGCTCATAAATGTATACTTTAACTTTATTTTTCCCAGTATTTAGAGCAGTAGGACAGTGTGTTAAGGACTAAAAGTAAACAAGTTGGGTTTTTTGTTTCTGCTTATGTGATACTCAGATCGCTTAATTTTTTTTTTCTCCTCCAGAACAGTGTGAACCCCACAAATCACACTGAGTCGGATCTTTTCATTTCTGATTTGTTGCTCCTAAATCAGATACAGGTCAGATTTTCTGAGCGTGACCTCCATTTGAACAGCCACATCTGAATTTATGTGATATCATTCATGTCACAATCTCAGCACTGCTGCTACTGACTCTGCATACCTCTGTAGGGAGGTAGCAGCCATTGCTCCACAAAGCCATAAATAAAAATGTGGCTCTCCTTCTCCTCATCCTCTTTATCATTTGCTCACAAATTCTGATCTACTGCACGTCTACTTAAAAATGAAATCGCAGACGCTGTCTTTAGTGCCCATTGTGTGATCAGCTTATGATCTGCATATGATGTCTTTGTTTTATTGGTCGTTTACATGTCATGTGTGTCACAGGTCAGCTCAAGACTAGTTCACACTGAAATCTGATATTGGCCACATTTTTAATAGCTAATGCAAAAACGTTGGATCAAGCAACAAATCCGAATGTAAAATGAACATCAACATAAATGTAAATAAGCTCCCCACCTCCTCCAGAGGCAGGACTGGCCACGGCGACAGACGCCTCTGCCTCCTCTCCAGGGACTCCCTTGGTGGGGCTGGTGACCCCGGCCTTGCTGGCCTCCTGTGGGGGGATGATGAACGCTGTGGACCCGGTGGGTGTGGGGGTCGGGGTCGCTGTGTCAGTGATATCTGCATTGTTGATGTGGCTGTCGTCCTCAGTGGTCAGGCCGTTATCCGTCTCCCAGCTGTCGCTCTCGTCCTCCCACTCCTCCGTAGACAAGACGCTGCTCGTTTCTTCCACCGAGTCGTAGTCCGTCTCCTCGATCTCAGACTCCACGTTGTAGAGGTACTGCGTGTGAGTCATTGTCAGACTATCAGCAACAAACATCTCACTTCTTAATGGCAAACGTTACATTCTGTTTCATGCAGGTTGAACACTTACCTGTGGCAGGACGATGGTCACAGAGTTGTCTGCCCACACCACCTCCACTTTGCTGCTCACATCCACCCTGAACACCTGACCTACTGACGTCTGAGAGCAGGTGAGACAACCATTATCATCAACCTTAATAAAACAACACTGTTATGTGTATATTGTGTTGTGCAGACTTGTGAAGCCCTTAAAGGCTCTGGTAGGACTTGACTCAAGCAACAAATCCTCATTACAGACAGTGAGTTTATTGCTCCATAATGTAACACTTTGAAGGGATGAATGCTGTTTTTTAACATCTTACCTGGAGCAGAGCTAAAAAAAACACATCCTTTAGGTTACTCTAAAAGCCCCTGAAGCCATTAAACTGAGTACAGTCAGTCCCTACGGGGGCATGGATGTGCTTTAAAAGTCGGATTATGAAATAGCCTGTCGGTGATGTGGACAGTTTACCCATGGGGTGGTGCAGAGAAAAGCTCAATGTGTTCCCAGTATGTTTTCTATTGGTGTAACTAATGATCAGACACGAGCCCATTAGCTGCACTGAACTACTGCTGGTTCAGACTAAAACAAGTCTATCACTGCTACAGAACCACATTCATGAAGGTTAATCGCTTTAGTTTTGCCGGAACTGTTTTAGAGACGAGTTGATTCAGCTGTAAGAATATTTTAAAGGTTTTAGAAAAGTGTGTCTCACTCCAATAGGAAAGCGTTAGAATGACAGCCGAGTGGTTTTTTGCACTCAGATCTTTTGAAGCAACAAGAGACGCAGCACTGCAGAATGTTAAAACCTCCGCCAGCTCAGTAGAAGACTGGATCCAGACACAAAAACAGCATTCTCTTGTTTCACCGAGCAGGCACCTTCAGTAAAAAGCAAATAAAAATCTAGCTGAAAGAAAAGCAGCTTTTCACCTCATTTTCACAGTCGTTCTGTCCGTTCTCCGAGTTCCATATTCTGATGACGATGTCGGTCGTGCGGAAGTGGAAATCTGGATGATCAGCGATGTCGTACACGCTGACGTCCTCCTCCACACCGATAACCTAGATTCAGACGGAACAAAAAACGCATACATTTATGCACCCCAGTGAGGCGCCTCCTCCCTCCGCAACACTTAAATCTCATTTTTCATTTTCTGACAAACAACATTTTTCACAGTCTTTAATCACAGTTCTCCTGACTGACCTCCACGTCGTCACTGGTGGAGTTCAGTTTGATCCACTTTACAACACATGTTCTGCCCTTGTGATCGCCAGATTGGATCACGCCGTACACTCCGGGGTCCTGCAGGGCTTGGGCTGAGGGGAGCACATACACACACGAATATAATTTAGATGCAAAATAAAATACCCAAAGCACATACACTGGAAATCTCTAAAGGCAAGTAACTGTATTTATTAGGGGAAAAAATGGAGTCTTTGGTTGGCTGGAACATCCCTGTATTTCCAGTGCATTTCACAGAACACACAAACCTGGCACAGTTTCTCCAAATGACCTACATCCTGCACTACCGGCGTCGTCATGTAGGTACGAGGTGGCAGAGTGGCCCATATAAAATACACTTTAGCACACGAAGACAGAAATCTGACAATTACTGGTCTGAAAAAGTCAAACGGAACGACAACAAAATCGAACAGCAAATCCAAATATTACAAAACAGTGACTTCCGTTAATTGTTTCTTACGTCGTTTGTCTACTACGAAGTCCCCGGGGCAGAACTCGTGGCTGTCGAGGTGCTGAATGGGGATGAGGTCATTTGATCGGATCCCCTTCTCCACCCGACCGTCCTTCCACATCACATCAGCCGTGGTCTTTGTGGACACAACTTCCACCGCCACCCTGGAAAAGAATGTTAAAAAGAGTTTGGTTTTAGCTGTAAATGTACAGTTTCATCTCTTTTCTTGTATTTTTCATTTTTCTCTAATCTTCATCCAACCACTACATTTGTCTCTTCTCAGAATCTCGATCTTTCCTCTTTTTTTTTTTTTTTTTTTGTCTCTTCTCAGAATCTCGATCTTTCCTCTTTTTTTTTTTTTCCTTTTTACTCCTCAGTTCTCCTCTGATCATTTTATTCTGACGCACCACCATCCATCTCTGGTCCTGCTGCATCAATTTAGATCCTTTGATCCTAAAAACTGTCCGATGCGAGTCTGACAATGTGACAGGATGTGCAGCACCAAAGTGGAGTGCGGTGAACCTTAACTGCTGACATTTTACTGTTCGGTTCCTTTAACTTAACTTCAAATTGATCATTCTTTAATGTATTCAGAACAAAAAAAAGAAAACAAACAAAGGAAATGATTGATTTACAGCAACTCTGTCAAGCACACAGAGGTCAAAAACACATTTCATTTTATAATTTAATGTGACACACGGCACACAGATTCATGCGAACTGAAAGCCCAGACTAGAGTGGTGCAGTCTCACACTTAAAAGGTTTTATTTCGGAGAACTTTAATTTAATTGGAACCTAAATGGCAAAGAAGAAGAAACCAAGACAGTAGGAGAGTGTGTGGAGTGAGTGTTTTTGTAAGCTGAGGACGAGTGTGTGGTGGAGGAAATGACAGCATCAGTAGTCTGCAGTGAAAGGCTTTCTGTGTGTGCGTGCTGTCGAGCTCCAGTGTCACTGACGGACATATCGAGACACAAGCCCTTTGACAAACAAGAGAGGTCGGACAAACAGACCAACACAGTGTTGGCACATTTTACAGGGAAAGCAGCTGTGATTGCTTGATGTCACTGGTCTAAGTTTGACATCGCCTTCCAGGCAGAGCAGCAGGAGGAGCATCGGACTGATCAGCCTTAAACGTCTCTCAAGTGTCAAAACGGTTTAGTTGATCATCAGACTTCATCAAGTCCCAACAGTGATCTGATGAGTCACTAAATATACAGAAAAGATGGCCAACTGTGAAACAGAAGAAGAAGAAATGAGGAGGATATGAGCGGATTAAACTAGAGGCGAATTCCAACACTGGATTTTTGGGGCCGATGCGGATCTCAGAGAGCAACAAATTCTGACATTGACACATCAGACAATATGTTAGATTCATACATAACAAGGGAAAATAATGAGGTAATTATTTCTTGACTTTCACCAACTAGTTAGCGAAATATATTACAGACAAAGCTGGGCTATGCACCACCTTTTGCTCAGCACTGATACATACTCGGCTACATGTGCTGCAGACAGTGCTCAACGTATTGCCAACTATGGAGTCGGAGCTGCTCTGCAGGACAAACTATGTACTGACACCTTCTCTCAGTTACCCCAAGCATCTTTTTCTATATTATGTTCTGTAAAAAGAAAGTTTCCATATCAGCACATATCTGATAATGTACCCTCCAATATCTGTGACAGGCCAATACTGACACATCATTCAGGCTCAAGATAAATCATTAGGGAAGTGGCAGTAATGGATAGTAGCATCTACTGTAAAGACGGAAAAAAAAAACGTACAAAAAAGGACAAAGTAATAACAGAACACAGTACAAGGAATGACTGACAACAGTGCATTCCCTGCGGTTCACCCACCGGTCTCCAGGCTTGAACTCGCGCGAGAACTTGGTCCTCTTCTTCTTGTGCTTCCTCTTCAGGTTGCGGATGGACAGCGGGATGCTCTTCTTGCGATTCGTTCCCAAACCGCCGCTCTGAGACGACGCCGTGGAGCTCGCCGATGACGTCAGAGAGCTGCAGCACAAGTTACAGTCGCATACAATCGTGTTGTAAGAGACAGCAACTAACATTAATCCCCATCATCGATTATTCTGTTGATTACTTTCTTGATTATTTGATTATTTTACTTGTCCTAAATGTCCTTTTACTGTTTTTCAGAACACAAAGTAACAGCTTCATATTGCATGCTTCGTGTTGAGGCCAAAAATCCAGTGATCAGTTCAATCATGTTTGTGGATAATCAAATAAAGTTTAAGTGAAGTGGGCTTCATGTTAAACTATCTGAAGTTTATACAGAAACCTTCTTGTGTACATTTCAGGACTCTAAACACATACAGGACATGAACGACTGTAATGAAATCAGTGCAACAGATTTACACTAAACACAACACTAATGAAGCTTTTAAAGGTTCACATTTTTCCCAGATGATGATTCAGCTCTGTGTCCTTTTTTTTTTTTTAAAGATTTGTTGGTATTTTTGCCAATATTTTGACAGGAACAGCAGAGGAAAATGGCAGTAATTAACTGTGGATCTGGTATTTACAGTGTATGCGCCCATGTGCCATGCATCCAAACCACTCAGCTGTCGGGTCATCCCAGCTCCGTGGTCATTAGAAGCCGAACAGACACGACTGCAACTTTTTTTTGAAATTGCTGCAAGGCTCTCCGCCAGCCGTTAGTCTCCGGTTTCCAAACTGACACAACATATTTCCATCACTTTTACTCCAATGTAACATTAAATTAAAGTGTACTGGCTGATATCTTCCTTTCTCTCGTACACTCATGTAATCGACTTCATTAAGTAGCTCAGCTTCATCAATAATGCAAATCAAACTTGAACATTACTGGATTTACACTTTACATTTGCGAGGTAACTCTGCTGGGTAAACTACAATAAGGAGAATAATTAGTCCCCGACTCCTGCAGGCGTGGTGTAGGGCGCCTATTAGACTAAATTTCTTCCAGATGTAGAGACATGAATTAATGTAACAGTGACACTTTGTTTAAATTTGTAAAACTCTGCACTGATGAGGAGGGACACAGTAGATTTAGAAGAAGGATTTAGAGATGTTTCTGTTATTTTGTCCACTAAATCTAATCATGTAATTCACTTCAGCACCTCAAACTGTGGCCTCAGACATTCTCTGGCTTGTGTAAATACCCTTTACATGGAATCTCAATAAAATCCAAATAAATTAAACTTTTGCTGTAGCATTAGTGCACCACATCCCAATAATATATGTTACTGTTCACTGTTATGCACTAAAACTGATTATATTTGTAAAAGGTCATGCAAATTGTGGCTGGTGTGCGTTTATCGAGTGACTCCCACACGTCTCCAATCACACCGTTGAAATTGTAAAACGAGGATGGAGCACGTGAGGCGTGAGCAGACCTGGTATCGTCAGTGTCTTCTGCAGCCTCGTCGTCGGCGTCCTGCTCCCCGTGCTCAGCCGAGGAGTCGTTGGTGTTCTGGGAGTCCGGAGGGTTCTGGATGGGAACCACAGGGCCGTTGTTGTTGGGGTGAGACGAGTCCGTCTGCTCTGATTTGTGCTCGCCTGGTTGGAGACAAACATAAGATAAGACTGAACTGCATGAATCCCAAAGGAAAGTCCTGAAAGGGGGATGCATTAGAGGGATGCATTAGGACGCCAGTGTAATTCAAGGATGGCTAATTTTCAAAAACAGGAAGTTAAACAGCACTGAATGTGACAAAAAACAGTCAGAAGTGAGTATATAGAGTGCAGATTATTGATGTTTATCCATCCAGAAAGTAAAATAAATTCTACATTAAAGCATATATGTGAGGAACATTGTACAAGGAGCCACAAATAAACTCGACTTCACATTATTTTGCTGCGGCTTTCTAGAGAGACACAAAGTCCTCCTTCATTTTCCTGAATCATGCAGACAAATATATTTCTCAGCCGAGGTGTTCTGCATTTCAGCACAATTTCCAATTAGTCTGTTCCCTCTGTACCAAACTGCATTTGTGGAAAGGACTGCCTGATGTCTCACAGGAACTTTAAATAATTCACACTCTGCTGTGCACGGAGATATTTAGTTCTCGGCTGTTTTTTGAACGTAAATGCGATGCAGATTTTTTGAAGCTATCATAATAATCATATAGCCGTGCCCAGAACATATGCATTTCACTAAAATAAACAGATTCAGTAGATGAAAAATCCAACAAGTGACTAATTTATCTATGCAGTACTTCCTCTCTCATTTACTGATTCTGTTTGCGTTACAAGACATTATTTTATTTCAACAGACCGAACTCCAATCAAAGACATATCCACTGCATTTCCAAACTGTAACCTCTTGTTTGTTATTAGAAAATATCTCCACCAATGCTGTCTTCTCTGTAGAAAATTTAAGGTTATATAATCGCAGATGATAAATTACTGTATGTTCCTCAGAGTGTTGTTTGGTACCTTGTAAGTCAGCGTTCTCCGTCTTCTTCCCAGACTCCTTCTTGAACAGCCTTTTCAACTGCAGGAGACACACACACACACACACACACACAATGTGAGAGCTTGAAGATGATCAAAAAAAAAATAGCTCGTACTTCGCAAGCGCTGTCAATCACTGTAACACCGAGGGGTCTCCAGGATTCGAGAACAACATTCTTAAAATATACCAGGAGTCACGATCATCTCAGTTCCTTAACATGAAAAACAGGTGATTCTAAGTGTTAAAGCGCTGCCGCCCTACATTTATACACAAGATAACACAGAATAAACCAGTTCTTTATGTACAAGAGCATCACTTGAATCTGTTCTCTACTATACACGAATAAACTAATTAATGCCTACCTTTCTGACAACAGGGTCTTCGGGCAGAACAGGGGCACCCTCGTGTCCTTCACAGGTCATTCGTGTGGCGTCGCCTTTGGCAGGGAAGACATAGAGGGCTCTCTCTCCCAGCTGCCTCTGGGTGTGGTCATAGTAGCCCAGGCGCCTCACCCTGAACCCAACCAGGAGAATGGCTTTACTCAACAACACTGCATACTTTTATGTTAGTCGGGAACGGAAGTGGATCAGAATGTATTTGTGAAAAAACCTTTTCCTAAAGATGTCCATATAAAATACCATAAATAACCACATTTGATGAGCAAAGACATTCATCCAGATGCAACCTTTTTAACAGTAACTGCACCGACCTGCAGAGATTTTCTTGCGTGATGGTGGAAGGAGGTGGATAGACGCTGTCAGAGCCTTTAGGAGAGTAGCTCTTAGTGATCCACGTCACTTTCAGCTCCACCACCTTCACCTGAGGAAAACAGTGGGCATTTAAACAACTGAAGATACAGAAACTACAAATCAAGTATGTGACTCTTGTTACAGCATGTCATTAAAAAAAGAGGTACCAAAGAAGAAAACTTTGTGTGCAGTGTGTACTGTGATTACGGTAACAACCACAAACTCATCACACAAAAAAACACAATGGAGGATTTATAATAACTCTCTGAATCCAAAATCCTGCTGGTGGGTTTTAAAGGTGTGCTACATAGTTTTTTTTTTAAATTGCCAAAACTAGCACTTTATCTGATAATAAAACTGTAAGAACAGGAGGAATTGTCAGATTTTCAATGGTCTGACAAAACTGATCTTTTCACATGTGACCTTCAGTTACAATAACCAACCTAACGAACCAAATCTGAGCTTCAAATCTTGAGATTACATCAAAATCGTAAAAAATAAAAACAAAAAATTAGCCATTAGTGACTCAGCTGCTGCCAACAGTCACATGAAAAAAACTGAGGCTGAACTGCAGGCTGTGTTCCCACAAAGTCGACTTCGTTACTGTAACCAAAGGCCCCTAAATGCTTTCTCTCTCTCACACACAAAAAGGATGCGGCTGTAAAAAGAAGATAATCATTAAGAATGTTAAAAGGACTGTCCTCGTTGCCTTACCTCTTCTACTACCACCCTGAATTTGCACTTCCTGCTGAGGACAGGTTTGACCCCCGACAGCCACTGGACATTAGAGAAGACTTTAGCTGGACCAATGAGGACCTGGCCTGGGTAAAAGCCGTACGCCTCATCGAAGAAGAGACCCTGAGAAACGAGAGAGCGACAAGAATATAATCAAACAAAGAAATGAAACCAAACATTTGCCTGTATTACAGTTACAACACAGCATTATCATGATTGATATTTTAGATTAGATATTTTTAGATTCACAACAATGGTCACTTCTATCTGTGTGGATACGACTGGCCCATATTTTGAAAAGCATAAAGTTTCTGAAGTCCTGTAAGATCCCATTTTCATTTTTTTTTTTGGAGGGCATGAGTTTGGAGATGTGAGGCAAAGATGTGTTGAAAAATGAATATCATATCTGGACAAAAAACTCCTGGTTGATTAAATGTAATGATCTGCATTAGCAGTAGAAAATAAAACAATATATATCATATTGTCTATAAAAGGGCTGAAAGGTGGCTCGGTGGTTAGCACCGTTGCCTCGCAGCAAGAAGGTCGCCAGTTCGCTCCACCCCCCGGTGACCCTAGTGAGGATTAAGTGGTGTATAGATAATGGATGGATGGATTGTATATAAAAGCTGATGTAAGTCTTCAGAAAATATTTTGTTAGATGTTTTATATCAACAACTATTTGTAAGTGCTCTTGTGAACAGTCCTGTGTATCACCAAAAAAATAAATAAATTAGCAGCTTAGAAAAAAGTGAAACTACAGATTGAAATGTAAAGTACAAACAATGTCACACATTCAGACACAGATGCAGACGACGGATATTTTCTCAAACTAAAGTGAGAATTAAATGAAATGCAAACATCAAGGCAATCTAAACAGTTAATTTAAGTGTAACTGGACAGAATACTACACTACAAATAGTCTTTTCCTGTAGCAACACGATTAAAAAGATGAATTTAGAGCCTACATGAGGCAACATCAGTCACCTGGTTCTACAGCTTCTGTGTGGGCTTTAGCTTTTCCAAAAGTGATCAGACCCTTGAGCAAGTGCTGTTCTGAAAGAGAACTTATGAAGAAAGTGTACCTGAAGTGACAGATAAGCGCTCGTGGCTACGTACCGAATCACTGACATGCGGACAGACGTCGTAAAGCTTGGCACCGTCTTCCACACTCATGGAGCACCTGGAGGGAGGCGAACAGAGAGAGAAGGAGCGCCGGTTGACATTCACCGGATTTGGCACTGATGAATGTGAACCAGCAAGCGAACGCTCACACGCTCAGACAGACGACGGCATGGTGACAGTACGCACACACACACACACACAGACAGACACACACAGAGTCTACCTGGCCCCGTTTGACAGCTTGAGGATGATGTGATTGGTCAGGTCGTACACTTTCCCCAGCCAGAAGTCGTAGGCAATGTAGTCTCCGTACATAAAAGACTGAAAGGAAGCCGGCAACAGGAGCGCGATCAGTTTCCATTTTATCACAGTATTACCTCAGACACAGTAATTATAAAAAGGGGCGCAGTAATAGCTTGCAGGTCAGACTCATTTTCTACACGACTCTGATAAACTAACACTGCTGAGGCAACAGCTTATTCACTGCAGCTCCCTGAAACGCCAACACAGTCATGGTTGGTTTAGCTTCAGCAAGTTCTCTGGACTGACTCTGTTATTTATTTTAAAAAAAAACTGAAGGCAATCAGTTTAGGATCAAAATCTAATCTGGGTACTAAATAATACATCAATATCCAATGAGAGCAAACATTTTGTGTTCATCATTTATTCAAACACTAGATTATCCTAAACATAATGCAATAAAACACTTGCTCTCTGTGCTGCACACCTTGATACGCCACGACCAGCTGGATTTTATCATCACTGACTGATTAAAATTAATATTGATTAACTGCTGCTGCTGATAAATGCAAGTATTTAGAAGTGTTTCTTGTGGTATCAGAGAAACAGTAACATTTTAAAGGTCTGTCATTTTTGAAATCTCTTCAATACATGCAATGTGCAACAACAGGATGCTGGGATTAGCGGATTTTCTCCAGAAAACAAATCTTCTGATATTAGGAAATTACCAGCAAGGCCTTCTCTGCTGGCCTAAACTATAACTGAATCTCTGACTTATGGAACATTTTCCCCATTAATCTTTTCCCATTATTCCCAACAGTCTAGTCTCTTCAGAGTCTCTGGGCTGTGGTGCTTCCAGCAGCGTATGTCTATAATTAGAGCTTTTTTTTTTTTAATCCAATCATATTTCAGCCATCATGTGTTGCCAGGGTCACATAAATCTGCCCTGAGGCCTTCAGAGAAGTGTAGGCCCATCCGCCCCTGTAGCTTAAAATGTGTTGTAATGAAACTGCTGCTTTAACTTTTGATGAAAGAAAGGAGGATGGAGTTTGTGTTCAAATAATTAACAGGTTTTGGTGAGTAAAATATGTTTTTTGGGCATTTTATTGGGCTGATATTGATGCTCCTGTTAGATGTGCAGAAACTTTTGACAGCGTAGCGAGTTTCTTATGAAAATTTGGACGTTTTACTGTAAAATATGTCAAATTTTCCAAACACGCAGCTTAAAAGACAGCATAGCGGGCCAAGACACATCGTGGTGAGAACCCTGATGTGATGTAGCTGTGGCTGCAGTGAAAAGAGACTTGAGTTGTTTTAACGGGGTTTCTTGCTTTAGTGATGACATTCATTCTTGCTACATGAGATACCTGTCTGCGATGCAACGTCCTGTTATGCTCCCTTTCTGTATTATATAGATGGTTTCTAAAGCCTTGGTGTCATAATGACAGTAATAACAGGTGGTTTGATTCAGGCAGGACGCCACTGAAGGCCTCGGAGGAAAATGCACGGCCCGCCACTGGAAATTACTGACCTGTAAAATGAAGCTCAACCACAAGATCTTGCATGCGAGTATTGCGGTCATTGTTACGGTCTTACCCAGATGTGCTGCAGGTCTTTGCTGTTGACTGGATACAGTACGCAATTTGTTCCCACTAACTTCACTGCACACTCGATGTCGATGTTAGTCACAATACCGCACTGGTTGTCCTGTAAGCACAGACGCACATCATAGACATCAGATTACGCTGTTAACAACAGATGCTTTCAGGTGCTGCTATGTGAACGAGACTACAAGTGGTGACCTTGAACCAAAAGAAAAATCTCAAAGCTCAACCCTCTGAATCGCAAAACCTGTCGCAGTTGAAAAGCGTATTATCTTTGGGAAAAATTCCACCATTTAATAGCACTAAGAACCAGAAGAGCAGAACAAATGATCAGGCTTTCAACTTTCTGAGGATCCTTGAACTAACCACGCGTGACTTTCGGTTGCATAGGAAACAATAACCAAATATAAGCTTAAAATTGTAATGTTTCCTCAAAAGCAATTATCTGCACGAACTAAATTCTGTAACAAACTAAAAAATGTTGGCCTCCTGATCACAGAAAAGAAATTATGAGTGATGAGTGACAAAACTTCTTCACACTTTTCAGTTGAACTGCAGGTTGTTTCTACTCAGAGCAGAGACAAGTACGGAAACAAACAAATATGTGCATAGCTAAATATCTGTCGTATGCAGAGCCATCATTTTTCTTTCAATGTGAACATCTGTGGGCACTTAGAAAACTGTTGTACATGTTTATTCCTTGTCTACATTTTTGGTAAATAAACAAAGACATTCATCTGTTGTCATTATAACTCGTGGTCGAGCTGCATGATGTGGAAAATGAGCCCACAGGGGACAAAAAAATGTGACAGCAGCAGGAAACACCCAGAAACTGCTTGGGGTTCTGAGGGTTAATGTTGAATTTATATTCAGATTGTGAGCTGTTGCACTGCGTTAAAACAAAAAGTCTCCCCTTAGTCCTCTGTGAGTGCCGACCTGCGGTGGTATTCCAGTCATGTCTGAGGCAGCAAATGGAACAGAGCGCTGAACAGTGACATGACTGACAAAGAGAAACACTTGATTGAAAAAGGTAGAAATAACGAGGCAGAATGAGAGGGGTTGCAGAGAGAAGGTGAAAGAGTTATGAACAGAGCGAGGACTGCACTTACATTAGAATTGTTCCGTCGCACGATGTCTCTAATGACGATGGATCGATCTTCAAGTTTCAGCTGCAAAACAAAGAGCAAACAGGTTGAGGAAATGGTGGTCAGGACATCTGGGTGACTTCATCTTGAAGACATCTTACACCAACACAAGAGCTGTAACTGGATCGTCAGTTTCTTATAATAACGCTGCAGAGGACAGTGCTGCTCATCAGCAACTCTGTAATGAACCCTGGAGAACAACTTAAAAATTAACAAGCTTCGTATTCACACTCAGCCCATGACAACAGGGCAGATGTGATCGGTCACACCGGCGCCCTGTCCCTGCTCGCGGCCGTCAAGACGGCAACCTGCACACTCGGCAGAGCTGTAACGCCCCCGGAGAATGGGTAAATGATTTTGCTGTCCAAACAGAGAGACACATTACACTGCGCTGACCAGCAGGAGCCTCCAGTGTTTGTGTGAGTCAGCAAACACATTTTCACTTTCAATTATTAATTAACACATTGAAATAAAAATCTGGATTTGGGAAAACAACATGGTTTACAACTACACAACGGACACACTGATGGACAGACGAAGCCAGAACTTGCACCGATCAAAGAGGGCACACAACAGAAGCTGTTGGACTAAACTTGGCAACAGCTCAGCTCCCAGAGGAAAAACCTTGTTCCTGTGAACTGGATTTTGCTGTGTCACACTCTGCCTGGATGCAGCCATTTAGACTGAAGGAGCCCTGGTGTGTTGTTTCAGGTACCTGTAAACCACTGAAGTACAACTGAGTAACACATCGATGAGCTGGGGGCACAGTGGAAAGGATTTTAGAAATCAGTGACAGTCATTTCACCCACTCCAACCTGGATCATCAGGTAAACAGTACAAATACTGCAATCATGTTAGACGGAACTGCACCAGGCATGTGGCCTACTTGTGTGCATCAGATTGGCAAACACAGAACCCCGAAAAACTTGTGTTTCACTGCCAGAACCTTGAGCTTTGTGCTGACGGAAGAATTAAGAAGAATTAAGGGGCTGTGCTTTTTTCAGTCAGTGCTCTTGTCTGTCTGAACACAGCCTGAAGCAAGTCTTAATTCAAAATGAACTGGAGAAAAATCAAAGACAATGCACATGCAAGATATGAAGTCAAATAGTTCAACAAAAACCTTCCTCTGCTGATGTTTGAGGGCTAAACGTGTTTAACCACCTAAACACTATCCTGACTTCTATCAGTCCTCCTATAAACCAGCGCAGTGATTATCTCGACCTTCATCTGTGTTATCTTTAAAACAGATTAGGCAGATATGCTATCATATTATAGCATAATCTTATTAACATGTGGGTTTGTCCTTTATAGAAGCAGCTCAAAGTCTCATGACCCCTCCTCCTCCTGCTGCACTGCAACACTGAAAGTCACCCAACTTTCACACCAATGCCATCCATTCACTATTCAGGACAAGCACCTCGCAGCGTCACTGCGTCTCGTTACTGCAACTGCTAATTGATAAGACAAACACGGGGGATGATCAGTAAACCCGACTAATGTGTTTAATGGTCTCGTTCTGCATTTCCCATCTGTTTTATCATAAACTGCACCACAGAGTACTTAATGGGTTCAAATCATCATGTAGCAGATAAAACCCAAGGAATTAAAGTTGCTCTAACTCAGGTGAACAGAAACCAACATGGTGGCCAACCATCCGAGATAAACCATTTCCTCCATTAGCTAATTGGTTGATGCACTAACACGCGTAATATGCAGCTCAGTGTAAATATCATCACTTTGCCGTACACATAATAACTCAGAACAAGACTCCCACTATGCTATAAGTGGACAGACTTTTGGTTTGACAAAACAAGCCATCTTGTATTCAGATTTTTTTTAGTATTTCACACACTAAACAATTCATTTTTTTTGTCCAAAAAAAGAATCCCGATTAATTAGAGAGAGAGAGAAGTATCATTATAGCTGCAGCAATATTCTGCTGGCAACTAATAATACAAATGACTGTTGCATCTGCACTGGAAATAACCAAACAAACAAAAAAAAAAAGCTTCTATCTCGTAGAGGGAGACGTCTTTAGTGGTTTGGGAGATTAAAAAAAGCAATTAATATGAGCAACAGAGCTGCAGCAATTAATCAATAATTTGTCGGCTATCAAATAATCTCCAACTATTTTGATAACAAATTAATCGGTCTGAGTAATTTTTTAAGGAAAAAAAAGTCTAAAAACTGTGATTCCAGCTTCTTAAATGTGAATAATTTCTGGTTTCTTTACTCCTTTACGATGGTAAACTGAATATCTGTGGTCAAAACAAGACATTTGAGACTTTGGGAAACACTGATCAACGTTTTTCATTATTTTCTGACATTTTTTTTAACCAAACAACTTATCAATTGTTCAAGAAAATAATCGTCAGACTAACCCTCTAGTATGGAACAATCGTCGACAAAAGTTGAACCACGCAGGTCATCTCTTGTGCTTCTGCTGGATTTCTAAACCTTTCAGATTTAGGTCACTGACTGAACTGAGGAAGGAAAAAGAGCCCACATAAAATCTACTGATCTGAATAAAGTCACTGCAGAACTCAATGGTAGAAAGTGAACAACAGTTTTTATAAAAAAGAGCATGGACATTAAATATCCTCATAGAGGCAACCTGCAGGAGGTCTTGCTCTTAATCTACAAGCTACAGGAGGAGCACAGAAAAGTTGCAGCGAACGGATGACGGATGGAAGTAGAGGAGGAGAAGGTCATTAAGAGCAAAGAGAATGATGACATAAAAAAAAGGCATGACAGCCTGCTGCATGTGAAGTACTGGCAGGGAGGGTGGGGAGGAACTTTAGAGGAAAACTAGAGGAGGACGTCACCTTAGGGCTGATGATTGAGGGACGATAATGCAGTTTGCATATACAGTCATGACTCGACAATCCAACCCTGAACAATCAGAAAACCTTGCTACCCGACAGGTTTTTAGGAAAAACAAACGTAACCCAAGAAAAATAGCCTTAACAAACCGACAGCCCTCGATTCTGACACCAACATGACATTTTATGTCACAAATAAGGATAACGGTGTATTATCTGACTGAACAAGCAAACAGATTGGCTACATTCAGACTGCAGGACTTAATGCTCAATTTCGATTTTTATGTGAAATCAGATTTTTTGCGAGTTCGTTCACATTTCCAATTAAATACAACTTGTATGTGATCTGCTGTGTGAACTTCATACGACCCAAAAGTGTCCCGCATGCGCAGAAGAGCACACGACGATGTCATACGCAGCGAGCATGCTCAGTGTTTGCGGAAGTAAACACGGACGGTAACGATGGAGCGTATCCACCACTCCCCCGCCGCTGATGGTGGAAACAGAATTGTGACCACTATCCTAATCTAGCATCAGCAGCCAAGTACTGCCTCTGTGTTCTGGCCACTTCCACCCCATCGAAGCACTCCCCCAGGATGGAAGGGTCCCCCAGGACAGCCCGAAAAATCAAAAAATCAACAATAAATGGGCCCGAAAAACCAAAAAACAAAAAAGGCTTATCAAAACAACCCCAACAGGTAATAAAAAAAACAAAAAAAAAAAAAAATAAAAAAAAAAGAACCCTCAAACAACAAACCCCGCCTGGAACCCCAACCCCCCCCTCCCAAACCCAAAAACCTGCCAACCCAAAAAAAAAAAAGGTTTAACATTTTTTTAGTCACAACTGTACAAGGAATATTGCTGCTATCAGAGATGCAACAATTAGTTAATTTATTAGTCATCAGTTAGAAAAATAATGGACAATTGATTCATTGTTTATTCATTCATTAATTTTCAAGCAAACATGTAAAACATCTCAGCCAATGTCAGCTGGGATAAAGCAGATACAACTAATGAATAGATGCACATTGAGAAAGTAACAAGTGGCTGATTAACTGATAATGAAAACAGTCATATTAGTTACAGCCCCTAGATTTCTATACTGACTTCACTGGTGGACTCTTCTGTTATAAAATATCCACAAACACATCCTCCCTTCTTGTGACTTAAAGGAAAATTCCTGCATTTCTCGCCTCACCTCCGCTGTGGAGACTAACAACGCTGGCAAAACACCACATATTAACACAATGAGTACAAATCCATCCAAAAGCAAACACACAGAGAGTAGCAGCAAGGATCAGGTGACCACAGCTGTGAGAAGAAGAAGCAGCTCATATATTGAAATCATATCAGATGCAAAAAAAAAAAAACACAATGGCGATGGTACAATTTTGTATGATTGACGTTTTGGTATTTGTGTGAAGACGCCCAAACATCCAGCCAAGAACAGAACTGCAAGCACCTGCGAGCGCTTTCACACACACTCCTGGGTCTTTGGCAGCGCTTCTGCTTTGTCTCGCACTGTAACAGTACTCCACTGAATTCTGGGAGAGGAAGAGCGACTGAGTGTGTGTGTAGTGGATGCGATCGATGGGTCGCCATGTTCCTTTGTAATCTATTAAACAGCAGCCCGTCTTCTCCTCGTGTCTCCACTGCTGGGAGTAACACACACACACACACACACACACACACACATCTCCCTTCTCATCTAAACCTTTTAGCTGGGAGAAGCTCGAGAACATTTTTTTTCCTGACACACACACACACACACACACACACACACACATACACACAACTCTTCTTCATTAATATTCTTTCAGTGCATCGTGCTGCAGTGCGCTACTGTAGTAACAGATTTCCTCACCAGTTCAGAAACACTGCGTTTAAATCAATAGCGTTTACTCTAATCTGCATCAGTCCACTGAAGACCACAACAGCCCCTATTACAAATTATGACCAGGATATTACATAGGTGTAAAAAAAATTTAAAAAAAATGTCTGGTTGGCAGTTGTGTAACACACAGAAAGGTCACAAGGAGAATTTTTCAGAGGGCTACCTCGCATTAACTTCCTCTGACCTGCAGAAAAAGGCTGAGCTGTAATATGATACAGCATCACGTATGATGGCAGCGTGTGACTCCAGCCAGAGTCGGTGCACCCTCAGCTGTGGCCCCTCAGATAAAAATCTGCATCACTGCATTTTAAAAGCAAACTAGCGGAGGTGGCTCACCGCTCCCTCGCTGACCGCTGTAGCCGTGATTGTGACTGTAAAGAGTTTATTACCCGAACATATCTCTATCATTTTATCAACAGCAATACGAAAATTATAGTTTCACATAAATGCATTAGATGCTAATCAGACGAACATATCTCAGGAAACCTCCATGGCAACCAGCAGGTAGAGCGATGGAGAGCAGCACACTCCATTATCAAGGGATAGCATGGGTTGTGTAAGAGCCAGGGAGGAAGCATGTTCTGGGTTTGTTCATGCAACCAATCTTTGCATTTTTGTTGTTTTGCATGTGAAACATTTAGGTGCTAATGGCAATTTGTCTATTGTCGTTTTATTATCCAGACGTAGCCTAAAGAATAACTTTATCCAGTCAGAGCTTCACCCTTCACATGCAGGCAGAGCAGCTGCACGTGCTCACAAGCAGCAGCTAGAAGATGTCAGGGATCAGCCTTTTAAAAATGAATAATGAGCACTGAGCTGTCACATCATCTCTTCTTCCCTTAACTGGCAGTGTATTATAACTGAACTGGACCGACACACCGACTCCTTGGATGGATCACCAGGAATGTAAAGGATAACGAGAGGCAACACAAAAGTTGTCCTCAAAAATAGTTTTGGGGGTTCTGTAATAACCCACTTACTGTAATATGTGTAATTGTACTTTCTAAGCTGCCACATAACTTCCAACTGTGTTCTGTCAATTACACTCTGTTTCTAAATTCTGCCACAGAGCAGCACGCTCCTCCGGTGGGAGTGCTTACTCTCCAGGAAGAGGAAAAACAGAGGAGGAGGAAAAATACTGCCGTCTCACTGATCTCAGCGAAATGAAGCTAAAAGAAAAACAAAAAAGGCAACATTTTTCAGCTTCTATTCCAGCTATTTTATTGCAGAGATTACAAAACAGTTGTATTCTGCTTGAACAGCAGACTGGTGGAAAGACTGAGTAAGTTCACGTGCACGTTATTACCGTTGTTTAGATCGTATTTGGTACATTTAAATGGAATCATGCTTAATGAACATATTTTAACAGTATCCTGTTTTCCAGAGGGAGCACTCTGTTTTTTGTGTGTGTGTTATTTCAGGTTGCATATTATCACCATCGTCATCTCTTGCTGCCTTAATGAGCAGATTCTGTTATTTATAATTGAAATGTAATGAGTGGAATTTGTCTCCAGTGTGTCGGTGCCCAGATGTTGCGGTGTGATGTGTAGATCCAGGTGTGATTTTCCTGCCTTTGTTATCTGATAAGCAGTAAAGTAGGACAGGAGCAACAAAAATGTATTTTACTCTGCTGGTGACGGACTTTAATCCTGGCTTCAAGACGATCATTACGCTGTTTATCAGTAGATCTTTACGTTTTCCTGATGAATACAGGTGTAGCTGAGGAGGCATCTGCTCCACTGATCAACATGGTGGACAACGATGCAAAACCTAGAAAAGGCGTTTACATGCCACAGCTTCTGAAACTCTAAAATTTAAGTTAAGGGAGATATCTGGGTTTCTGAAAACAAAACTGGAAAAAATGATTAAAAGGAGTCCATGTGTTCTCATTAAGTCCATATTTCAGGGGGGATGTGTGTGCCAAGCTTTTGCTTAATGTTTTAGCAACATTGCCAAAGTACATTCTGTTACCTAGAGTTGTAAAAAAAAAACAACTAATGAATAATCATACTTTGTTAATGTCTAAGCACCATTGTGTTCACTTGTTTGCATTTTCACCATCAAATATGGACTCTTGAGGCTTTCACAATTCAGCAGCACTCAGCAATCTGGGAAGCGTTTATTTTACAAAAATTCCTGACACCCTCTAGAGGATCCCAAAGTTTGGCAGCTCTGTGGTTTGTTTGGAAGGCGAGTGGATGCCAAACTAAACTGAGGCAAAGTCATCACTTTGTAAAAGCCTGCAAACGAAGCAGATGTCTGTTCGCACTCATTAAAACTGGACTTAAACACTTCCACGGCCGTGCTTACTCAGTCGCACATACGCGCAACGTTTATGGCGGCACGTGCTGCCAGTGATTAGAAAACTGCGCTCCTCGGTTACAACAAAGCGGCTGACTGTTGCTAAGGCTCGTATAGCGATGAGGAGAGAGGCGGTACACTGGTCCACACAGGCGCCGAGAACACAAAAACAAAACACAACAGACATCTATTTGTGTGTGGCACCTGGCTCTAAGATGGAAGACGACCTTGGCTGCCTCTCCGTGCAGGCTGATAAGGCAGAAGGGGCCGGATTGATTACAGGAATCGATGTAGGACAGTATTTGCTTTGACTTCCCGGCCTAATTAACACAAGTCATTATTCAGGTGCGGTACAAAGTGGAGGAAGATGGGGAGGGAAGAGACACTGCGGAGAGCTGCAGCTCTCTGGGCCACGCCTGTTCTCCACTCTGACAGATTTCTGTGCTCGGCTTACTTGTCATTCTCTGTACTAACAACATCTGAGCCACAAACACAAGAGGAGGCAAAACAAACACAGGTGGGTGCGCTAGTAACAGGTGCACACACTGTATTTCTCTCCACACACACCTCCCTGTACTGTATGCAAAGCTAATAGGTGAAATTCCACCCACAGATGCTGCTAAAAAAATAAAAATAAAAAATCGATCTGTGATAATGAAGATGCAGCACTGCACAGCGCAACATCCTGCGCCTCAGCCTGCCGCCTCGGGCGAATTATTTTCCTGTTGCATTAGAGGAGTTTTGGGAAAATAAGCCACACTTTTTCAACTGGAGGCAAAGAAACTCTTTTAGGCAGGCTTCCTGGGTTCAGCTGTGTGAAACCGTGTGGATTGTGTGAGAAGTGAACCTGTCGTGTGTTTTCACAGGAAAGATCCTCTACAAGCTTTTTCACTTTTTACCCTGCGAGCATTTGAACATTGTGTGGGTTTTGATGGTGGTTGTGCTGTTTTTTGTGAATAACTTCAGAAAACAATGTACTTGTTTTTCATCAATGGTTTATAGAATCACAGAAAAGTACGCTGAACCATGAAAGTCTCAAAACAAACCCCTGCACACCCACTCAGGTATTTCTATTATTGGTTGATCAGGGGGGCTGCAAGGTGG